>NW_024412434.1:1400334-1455899 GCF_014898765.1 Herpailurus yagouaroundi
TATATATATATATATATATATATATATATATATATATATGCCATTCCATAAACACACACATGCCATTTCATATATATATATGGAATATTATTCAGCCATAAAAAGAGGGGAATCTTGCCATTTGCAATAGTGTGGATGGGGCTAGAGAGTATTATGCTAAACAAAATAAGCCAGTCAGAGAAAAAAATATATATATCACGATTTCACTCATATATGGAATTTAAGAGACAAAACAAAAGGGAAAAAAGAGAGAAACAAACCAAGAAACAGACTCTTAACTACAGAAAACAAACTAATGGTCACGGGAAAGGGGGTAAAATAGGTGAAGGAAATTCAGAGTACATTTATCATGATGAGCACTGAACAATGTATAGAATTGTTGAATCACTGTATTGTATGCCTGAAACTAATATAACAGTGTTGGTTAACTACTCTGGAATCAAAATTAAAACTTAATAAGAAAAAAAAGAATTGCCATTAATTTGGATTTCCCTCAATCCAATTCAAAACCAAAAGTTGTTAAATTGCAGCCATAATGATGGCTTCGGAAAATAAATAGGAGGCAAAGCCAAGTGCTCAATGTGTCACTGAGACCTGCTTTCTTTTTCTTGCTGTTGCTGTTGTTCTTATTTCTGATATCTTAATTTAGCAACTTAGGGTGAGTTCTCCTAATATAAAGTCAGAGGTATACAGTGCTGGTGGGTTTCTTGGAGGTTATTCTTTTCAAAACTTTTATTATTTTTTTCTTATCACAGAAGGAAACTGGCATTTGGAGAGGTTAAGTGATTCACAGAAGGGGCTATTGCTAACTTGCAGCAAGATTGAAACTGCCTGGCTCTGGTCCCAGACCAGCCCTAGCATTGTGCCCTGCCTTCCAACCCCTGGGTTATTTTCTTACCAGCCCAGCATTCTCTTAAAGGAAGAACACACCCTCCTCCCAATCCCTAAGTACCCAAGGATGGCAAGGGACTAGGGAGGGGGAGTACAAAATAGGGCTTTCCTCCTTGGTTGCTACAGCTGCTGCCTGGGAAAGGCAGGAAAGTATCTGCCCAACACTGCAAGACGGCAGGGAAGAAAACCAGCTTTTCTGCAGAGCTGGATTGTGACAGATCCATGCTCACCTCTCAGGGAACACCGTCTGATCCATCTGTAATGAGTGACAGCTGTGACAGGTGTAAATACCCCTGTGTTGTAAATTTCATGAAAGCAATACACCTGGGCCATCTGGCTCAACACTGCAGCCTGCTGTGCACTCGTCCTAGACACCCCAACTGCTGGGGAAAGCACAATGCATAGCCCATGCCTGACAGCCAAGGAATAAAGGGGGAAGTAGGCAAAGCCTCCAGACTGGCAAAATAATACAGTTCTGTGTTTGGATCACTAACTACCCCAGTTACGTGCATTTTTAAATTTATATCCATTCATTTAAACTTCAAGTTGGCTCTATAACTTAGATAGTATCCTCATATTACTGATAAAGACACAGATTCAGAGAGGTTAAATAGCTTTCACAGTGTCCTGAGCTAATCAGCAGCTGAGCCATGATTTAAACCCAGGTCTGTTGACTCCAGTACTCAAGATTTTTATTACTATACTAAAACATTTTTATCCTTTGTTTCCTCCCTATGTTCCTCTGCTCCATTGCTCCAAGAGGTGATAATAAGGGTTTATTAATGTAAGAAAAATCAGTGATCTGTAAACTCTCACCCTAGAAAGTCTAAGCAGAACATTTTCTTAGCCTTTTAGAGGCTGCTATGGGGCCAGACATAATAGTTAAACAGCTGGAAGAATCACTTTAATGACTCACTACAGCTGTACTTTCTTCTCTCTCTCTCTCTCTCTCTCTGTCTTTTTTTTTTTTTTTTTTTTTGGCATTGGCTGTTTGGATTAAAACATGGAAAATGTAATGAAATCTTTTCAAGACAGGAGTGAAAAACTTACAACAGAAGCTGAATTCTGAAATACATTGAGATATGATGACAGACAAAAGCCATCATAGGGGTTAAGTACAGCAGGGTGTTAACACTACATCTGTTCAAGAGCAGGGTCCTGAAAACCATATGGCACTTCATGCCAGACATCACCAAGCCCTTACAGATCCTGCCAATGTGTTTACCCATCAGTCACCAGTTCATCATCATGGCTGTGGATTCATGGAACTGAAGATTCAGAGATAAGGCTATGATTATAAATTATTCCCACACATGATTCAAGGTTTGTATGGCATTAGGAAGCTGTTTAAAACAACAATACATAAGAAATTAAGAATAAAAGAGAAATCTGAAAATCACTTTTTTAAAGAATTCTCAGGAAAGGATCAAATTTGAAAGGCCATTACAATTCCAGGTACATTTTAACACATCTGACAGTGACAACCTCCATTTCTACATAACACACATCCAGGCACTAGGTGATCATTGAAAACATGGTCATGCTAGATGGGGCAGGCTCTGATGTTCTACAGATTTTAGAAGATGTCTTATTATTTGGGCAATTAGTGTTCCAAAATACCACTACTATGTCTATCAAGCTGTATATAAATTATCTATTACTGCATAACAAACCATCCCACAACTTAGCAGTGCAAAATAACCAACCATTTATCTGGTCACATCTCTGGGGGTTGAGAGTGAGAGTGGAGTATAGCTGGGATGGCTGAGGTAGTGATCTGCTCATGTATTATTGGCTGGGCTCCTTCATGCATTTGCAGTCAGTTGGCAGATCAGCAGGGGATTCCTCATCCTAGGTGACCTCACTCACATACCTGGCAACTACCTGGGGCTGTCTGCTAGGGCACTTTGGTACACGTTCATATGGCTTCTCATCTTCTAGTTGGCTAGGCAGGGCTCTTTTTTTTTCATTATGGTAGAAGCATTCCAAGGGGCAAGAGGAGAAACTACAAGGACTCTTGAGGCCTTGCTCAGAAGTCATGAAATAAAACATCCACAGTGTTCTATTCAGCGAAGCAAGTCACAAAGTCAGTCCAGATTCAAGTGGTGGGGAAATGGACTCCAAGTCTTAGTGGAAAGAATTTCAAATAATCTGTGAATATTTTTAATCCACCACAACATGTTTACAATATCGTCTGCCATGAACTTCCACATCCTTTAATTATGATAGTAAATCCCTTTTCTGATGGACATTGGTTACTCTATTGGGTCTAGAGTCCTATCCTGAGCTGTAGCCTGTTGGGTTCTGGTTGCCCCCTGTTCCTCAGAGCATATCTGTACTCTTAGACCATAGCTACAATGTTGTTCCAATATAAGCATGCTCTTCTCATGGCAAGAAGCTCTTGTGGCTCCTATCCTTATAAGATCAGACACCAGGATGTTAAATTTTGGCCCAAATCATTCATCCAATAAACGTTTACTAGGTTTCTGTTATGTGTCACTAGATACTAGATACTTGAGGATTTTCTGCTCTTTTTTAAAGATAGATATGCATATGTGTAGCTAAATTGCATTGCAATATAGTAATTGTGCTACAGAAATATGACTGACACACTTATGGGCACCAAGGCCTGGGGGAACTTGACCAAAGAGGGGATATCTAAATTGGACTCTAAAGGATGAATAAGATATTTCTAGTTGATGATGATAGAGAAAGAAATTTCAGGTAAAAGAAGCTACAAAGTTATGGTGAGATGTTTTGTCATATTGAGAAAAGCCTAGTAAGTCCTGCCTCATGTGGACATGAAGGTAAGCACAGGGGATGAGGCAGAAGAGGGAGGTTAAGTCATATGGAGAAGCAGCTAAACTGAGAAGTTTGTTTCTTATCCTGCAGGCTAGAATACAGCTGCTAGGTATTCCCAGAGTTGTTGACCCTCCCAATAACTAGGATCTCTGCCCATCCTAGTGAATCAGAAGAGCCTTGGAGCCTGGGAGTCTGAGTTGTTAAAAAATTGCCCCAGCAGACTGAAGCAGCAGACTGAAAAGATATTTCTGTGGAAGAATCACCCAAATTTTATGGGGGTGGGGTGAGGGAGAGGTAAATCAAAAGGAGAAATAAATAACTTTACTATCTCCAGCTCTGAAGTATAAGTAGATAGAAATGCCATTAGCTGAGTTCCAATATTTGGAGAACCAACTTTAGGGAGAATGACAAAGCATTTGACCTTAGACATGTGGAATTTGAGATATTAATAAGACATCAAGGTGGATCTGTCCATATGATAGTTAGTAAGTGTATTTGAGTCTTAAAAAGTAGTAAATGACCCTAAACTGAAAGATATCAACAAAAGTGGCAGCAACTAAAGCCAGGGCAGTAAATGGGTTGACCAGGGACCATGCAGAATAATAGTTCTCAGACTTTAAAGGAAGCAAGTATCATCCAATAAGAGGCATAGTCCTTGGGCCATTCCCTAGAGATTCTGATCCAAGAGGTCTGGAATGTGGCTAAGGGATAAGTTATTTGTAACCACAAGTACAGGCAATTACTGGGACCATATTTTGAGAAACACTGTTGCAGAAAGAGCATAAAGATAAGTCTGACACAATTCCTGAGAGCACTAACAAATAAAAGAGGCAAAGAGGGAGACGCCAACAATGGAAGCTGTTGTAGATTGAATTGTAAACCCCTGAAATTCATACGTTGAAGTCTGAGCTTCCCTAGTACCTCAGAATGTGACTGTGTTTAAAGATAGGGCCTTTAAAGAGGTAAGTAAGGTAAAATGAGGTCATATGCATGGGCCCTAATCTAATATGACTGGTGTCCTTATAAGAGGAGATGACACACAGACATGCACAGAGGGAAGACTATGTGAAGACACAGGGAGAAGATGGGCATCTATAAGCCAATGAGAGATTCTCATTGAGAGAGAAGAAGCAAACTCTGATGACACCTTGATCCTTCCACTTTTAGCCTCCATATCTATAAGAAAATTAATTTTGTTGTGTAAGGCACCCAGTCTGTGCTACTTTGTTTTTGTAGCCCTAACTAACTAATACAGAAGCTACAATTGAATGTCAGAAAGGCCAAAACTGAAAATAAGAGAACATATACCCAAAAAACTAGGGAAAGGGGCAAGCAACAGTATCTGATTCACAGTGAGATAAGGAAGATGAGGCCTAAAAAGAGGGCAATTGCTAAGGGGCCCAACAAGACAAGCAGCAAGAGTGATGAGGCATAAAGCAGATTGTCCTAGGTCAAAGACTGACTTTGGCAGTTGTGAAGTAGGATTTGGGCTGATACCTTGAAAGGTAGGCATATTTGAGGGGAAGTATTTTTAGGATAAAGGAGATTTTAATATGTTTGAGACTAAGAAAAGAACCAGCAAAGAAGGCTATGTTGACAGATTTAAAAAAAAAATTAAGGCAAGGGACAATGAAAAAAATAGAAAGAAGTAAAAGTACATGTTTAGATGGAGGGGGAGGAGAAAGAGGAAGAAGTGAAAGAGATGGAGAGGGAGAAGAAAGAAGGATGAGGAGGGGAGGGATCAGAGGAGAAAGGTACACCTTTTTCTACAACAGAAGAGAAGGAGAGGGGCTGGACTCCTGCTGCTTCTCTCCTGGAGAGAGGAGGACTGGGTGGCTCAGTCAGTTAAGTGTCCAACTTTGGCTCAGGTCATTATCTCTCAGTCTGTGGGTTCAAGCCCCATGTCGGGCTCTGTCCTGACAGCTCAGAGCCTGAAGCCTGCTTCAGATTGTTTGTCTCCCCTTTTCTCTGACCTTCCCCCACTCATGCTCTGTCTCTCTCTCAGAAATAAATAAACATTAAAAAAATTTTAAGAAAAGGAGAAAAAGATGTATTATAAACAAATTTGAGATGGAATATTGGACAGAGAGGAAGTTGATGCTCTATTTCTGAAAATAGACATTTATATTCCTAGCAAAGTAAAAGGTGTGGTTATCAGCTGAGATGGAGGGTTGGGGTGAGAATTTTATTTAGATTAAGTGAACACATGGGATATGTTGAATGGGAAACCATACAGATGAGATGTGATGAGACCAGGGTGATCTAATTTCATCCAGTTTACAGAATAAACAGGGGGTACTCAGAGACCACACTTCTGTCATTCTTTCTTTAGTTGAATGAATGCATCTGAAAATACGTCATTTCAGACTTCATATTTAGCTGCTTGGTCAACACAATATTATCCTTAAAATTTAAGGGTATGAGATGAGAAAAAGAAAAGTCAGACAAACTGTGATCCATGCAGTCAGCTATTTTGTAGAATTAAGAATTGGCTTTATAAATTCTGTTTACAACTCTTTATTAAGTTGCTTATGTATGTCAATATGGTCACTGGAAAAGATAGGAGTTACCAAAAAATGAATAAGATCTAGTCTTTGATCTTGCACAAGTAATAATCTAATAGGAAACATAAAAATTGCATTCAGCATAAGTGCAGAAATCTATAGATAAACATAAGGTAGAGAGGGAGTGACAAAGAGAGATAACAATGACTAACTCTGTCAAATGAAGTCAAAGGAACTCCTCGGTGGGAGTTCACCAGAAGAAAAGGCCAAGAAGAGGTGGGGGGGGTGGGGAGTATGGGAGACTGGGAGATAATGACCCCAGGCAGTGGGGACACACAAACCAAAGCATGGCGACAGTGAACAGCCTGAGTTGTACAAAGAACAGCATATAACATGAAAGTGGTGTAATTTTGGACACAGGGAGTTAAATGGTAAAAATAAAATTGAAAGTCAGACAAAAAGGTATGGCATAAAACTGAGGGCCCTATTTACTTGGCAAAGGGGCTGCAGACTTGAACAGTAGGCAGGAGAAGCCACAGGTACATGGAGGATTGCTTGGGACAATGGATTAGAAAGAGAAAAGGTTCAACAGCAGTAAAAGCTTAGACAACGCCAATATTCAAAGAGAGCAAGAAAGAAGCCTGTGGAAAAGCCTGAAAAGAAGCAATCTGCACAGGGGATGGAGAACTAGCTGAAAGTGCCATCAGAGAAGGAAATAGAGAAAAGAATTTAAGGGGAGCATGTTGGTCCACAGTGTCAATGTCACAGAAAGGTCAACGAAAGACCAAAATTCTATTTGATCTGGCAAACAGGAGGCAATAGATATTAGCAAGGGCAATTTCAATGGTGTGGTGACAACTAAGGGGTTAGTATCTAACCCCTTTGACCTTTTAAATTTTCTCCAATGTCCTCATACCACAGTCAACATAAGGTGTCAACAGGTAAGTCATGATTTCTCATAGTCTAGATAGTTCTTCCCACAGACACAGCTATCTGAATTTGAGAATGTAGGACACAATACTACCAAAATTATCCTAAAAAGAATATTCAATATTTAATTAAGAAACAATTTAGACAAAAATCAAACATGTAAGTACAGTTAGATAAATTTCTTTTTTTTAATCATGGTAAAGACTGTTAACATGAGACATACCCTCTTAACAAACATTTAAGTGTACGAGTCAGTATTGTTAACTGTAGGCTCTATGTTGTACAGCAGATCTCTAGAACTTAGTCATTTTGCATAACTGAAAACATGTGGATTTCTTACTAATCTAAAAGATATTGACATTTCCATTTTGGTGGCCATTTACCCTGGTGTTCCCTGGCCTTGAGTCAACTAAAGCCTGATAAATTTATCTCCTCCAACAGGAGCACACCCAATGGTAGATGTGCCTTTTTTTTTTCCTTTTAGAGAGCTTCCACTTGCCCTTGATCATGTATGTCCAATAAGAGAGACCTAATTACTTCCAACTGAGTAAGAGGAAGCCTGTTAGGTTTCTTCAAACTCTCTTTGACTCTAGTGCAGTTTATTTTTGCCTTGTAGTAAAGAAACAAAAAACAGAAATGATATAATAGCAGAAATCGAGTTTTACAACATTTGTTTTATTCTCCAATCAGTCACTCCATACCCTCTAGTACGTAAGGCTTTCCCAATTCTTCCTAATATCAAGGACCCAGAAATCTTAACATTAAGTACCCTGATTACAAGGAGTTTTAGAGATTAACGAGTGCCGTTTTCTATTGGCACCACATATGGTCTAACGTTTTTAAACAAAATATACAGTGTTTTTAACATAAAAGAATCTTGCTTTATCTCAATAACAACAATTTTATACTCTATTTGTTTTAAGGATGTCAGCAAATAAATTAGCATGACACCATATGAGGTATACCCATGGACTAGAATTTAAACAAAATTGAGTTTCTCTTCCATTGCCCTATCAACCAAGATTTAAGTGACTTTCTTCCACTCCTGATACCTACTCACCCTGAGATAAGAGTTCTAACCTCATAACTTATAAAAGCAGCTGTTTTAGCAGACACTCCTAAAAATTTTACAAAAGACTTCAAGATCTTCAAGATCTAAATACCGAATTCCTAATGATGAAATTTTACACCCTGTGGCAACCGAGCTCAATTTGGAAGAAAGAGGTGTTGTCTGTTGCCTTTTAATCAACCTACACATGTATACTGATACATGGGGTTGAACAGGGTTGGATTGGTCTGTCCCATGGTCTGAAAGTGCCTACAGTGGTTGAAATTGGGACCACCCAAGCACACCTAGGATATGTTGATGTCTTTCCCTCTCAGGGTGGCCATACTTCCTTCCATGCATAAAGCATCCAACCCCTCAGAAAATTTGTAGCTAGCCAATCTATTTCTTGGCAATCAGAAAGCAAGCTGTTGAGTCTGCCAGCCTTACCCACCTGTCATGTGTCTTGATCTCCAAACAGCTGGTGAAAACCAATATCACACTGAGCGCTAACCCCTGCTGTGGAGGTGGATGTGGCTGGGGAATAAAACACACACATGTTCATTAAAGCTCCTTCTGACTTTGCAAACACATTGTGACAAGTCACACACCATTCTGAACAGAACCACAAAGGCTTTGGTTTTGATTACATGAGATGTCTCTGGTAAAAAGAAGCTATTTTTCAGTGACATGTGATGTCTGACTCCAGATTTTGGGTGGAGCCCCAAGGACTCTGCCTGTAGAGTCTGTCTGTTCCATTTCCATATACTCTGAGCTGAATTCTGTCCTGGATTAGGCCAGCCCTCCTAGCAGCAGGGAGCCTGGTTGGGAATCTTTTCCCAGACATAGCCCAGCAGGGCTAAGATTTTCCCATGCAAAAGAAAAAAGATGATCTTCCCTCATCACTGGCTCCATTTATCTTGAAGGCAACTATTTGACACACTGCATTTCTCTGTTGTAAATAAACTCAATGATGTGAGACTTCCAGGTTATAGCCTTACTGTGAAGTATCAAATGTTACAATCCATATCTTGATATAATAAATTTAAGACTTTAAATCTAGTTGGGACTATCCATCAAAAGAGCTGGGCTGTTCCAGATGAACAGCCTGGCAAGACTAGTGCTATGTCTTTAAGGAGAAAAGGAGTGTAAAAACTAATAACAGAGTTTTTGTTTATTCATTATGATTTTTAGGATACCTCACAAGGAGAAAAGGAAATGGCAAAGGGCAGACATAAGGCCTTTTTATAACTTACTATGTGTTAAGTGTGCCACGACCCTCTGGTGAGACTTACTTATCTATGTATTTAGATATTCCTAACCTACTCTTTCTGCATCCACCCAACACTCCTCCATTCCTTAGATTTATTTTGTGGCATCTTTATCATAATATGAGCAAAACTTGAATGTAGGAAAGGACCAATTATTTACTCATGAATGTGCAGTTAAGTCAATGTGACCCCTATTTCCATTAGATTTAAAACCTCATCTCTGATGAGGATAAGAGAAGGAAGACTTTGATGTTCTCTCATTTACCTTTGATTACTTTCCTTTGCCTATGAAATAAAGTCCAAATTCCTTAACATCAACAAATATTTGAGTCTTAAACATGTTTATCATGTAGCCCTAATACTAAGGAGGAAACAAAAACCATCTATCAACAGAGGACATGATATATAACCCATAAATATTTGCTGAAAGAATAAAAGAGTGAATGAACCAAGAAGTGGACATCCTTATTTGTGTTTGTGGTCTCATTGCAGAGGTAAAATATTTATTTGGGGTTACCATAACTGTGTTCTGAATCAATTAGGAAACAGGCAAGTAGCAGGAAAATGAAAATCAAAATAATACCTTCATTACTGAGAATGGCTGGGTTGGAAAATGTGCCCTTGGTGTATGGCAATAATGGGCCCCCTAATATGAAACTCCCAGAATTAGACAGAATCACCCACTCATAGACACAGTGCAAAAACACAGGATTTCATGTCAAAGTTGTCCTCAAAAAACTTCTCAAATAGCAAAGCAAGGAATAATGTGTTGAGCAACCTGGCTCCCATGACAGAATGAGAGAGGAAGGGGCCATGCTATGAGCACCCAGTTTCTTTCTCATCCAAGGTTCACTTCTCAGGGCAAGAGGCCAGTGTGTTTAAGGAAAAATCCTTCTTCCTGGAAACAAGCAGAGTTGAGAATAAGCATCACTCTCTCTTGACCATTCACTATGAAAGTTGTCCAACATAATATATAATTACATGACAAAGAACTAGGGTGAACAAGAATTTTATGGGAGGCAGACATCATCTAACACATTGGATTAATAGAACCATCTGGGCCTGAGTCTCAATGGGAGGGTTTGAGTGGAGGAAGAGGTGTTTGTGGGTGGTGCCTGTGGAAGAGCAAAGTTAGAAATGAGCATACAATTATCCAGTCTTACTTCTCCTCTTCACTCCTGTCTTTAAAATGCTCTCATCATTCCCTACACATGCCCTCATGTCCAGTCTCTGTACCTCTGCTTGCACTGGTACAATTTATATTTACACATTCATTCAACATATCTGTTTTTAGTCCCTAACTAACTGCCATGCATTGTTAAATCCCAGAATTGCCTCTGTGAAAGAATCATTCATTATCTTATACTTAGAATGTCATTTTTTCAGTGAGACCTCTCACCAAGCAAGTGTGAGGAAAAATGTCAGCTACAGAAAGTGCATCCCTGTGCTCCGTCATAGGAAATTAGCACACCAAAAACCTTATAGAAATTACAGAAATAGGTCAGCTGCAAAAGGACATATAGGGAGTTACATGTTACACTAATTCTTAGTGAATAAATATCATGTAAAATTGGAGGAAAATTATTATAAAATAGGTATTTGTGAAGGCAAATTCTAGCTTATACCACATCCATAATTTAGTTAGAAGATACTCCATGAACACGTCAGGGAAAAAAGCAGTTGTTACTGATATTTTGTTTTGCTTTTACACACAGAGCTTATTAAAATTTCTTCCTATTAAAATCATATCCTCTCAATCTTTAAAATAAAGTAAATCATTTAATTGTAGAATTAATCAATAAGGAATTTTAAACTAAGCCAGAAAGGTGTACAACACCATGGATGGATGGAGTACAGCGACGCTATTCCCCATGGTGAGCGAAAGAGAAAGGTTTGCATCACCAAGGGCGAGTCTGGGTGACTGCAAGGTCACCACTTGATGAGTGGAGATAGAGTCAAGACAAAAAATAAAGTCAGGAAAGTCAGTGCTGCTGGGGAAACAAACACACAAAGCATAACTCACAGTATTGGAAAACCCCCAACATTTTCAGTCTCAGTCAGGATATAAATCAGATTTGTAGTTAACCATTTGACCGTTTACCTGAGGCCAATAAATTTCAGGGAAAAGCATATCCACACATGCCTACTCACTGGGTTCTAGAATCTCACCTCCTTACATTCTCCAAATATGTATCAGCAGGGAATTGAAGAGCAAGCAAGAACTGTATATAGGCATCAGGAATGGAAGTTCATGTAGACTGCACCACATTAGAGGTAAGCACAGAGTACTAGCTGAGACACAATTTTTAAAAACCATCTTCGTGCTATATGAAAAATCCAGAGGAAGCCTCGTAAGTCTTTCAGAATATAATCATGCATCCATGAGGTACTGCTCCTATTTCTGACATAGCAAGACAGAACCAACAGACCCAGCATTGTTGGAGCACAAAAAGCAGGAAGGAACTTGCAGAAGTCACTTAACGGGGAAGAGCCTCAAAAAGAGCTTGACACAGGGAGAGCCTCACATAGTAGGCGAGAGGCAAGTGAGTCCAGTTCAGCCTACTCAGTTCCACCATCAAGAGCAAGTTACACAGTGTCCTCATGCATCAGTTTCCTCAGCAATAAAACGGACTGGGGGGGGGGGGGCCCTCAGTAGGTTTTTTACTTATTTCAAGAGCATGATGGTTTGACTAGAGTTTGCTAGTAAATACAATGGAGTATTACATTAGGTTTTTGCTTTGACAGCAACGTGTTTTCATAAAACACAATTTAAAACACTGAACTCTGGTTGATTAAAGAATACTACCTTAAATAATTTGTAAATCCTAACAAAAATGAGGAATACCTTATAAAATGTCTTTCAGAAAAAAATAGAAATAAGCATACAAACAGAATTCAGTTCACAAATAAAGGTAAGCAAGATTTGAAAAAAAAAATCAAAGACTCAAATTAATATGACGTGGAGAAATTTTTGGCAAGCAGAAGGAAATGTGGAAGTACTTTGTCTCTCTTACAACCCAGCCCTAGGCTAGACATGAAAATCCAGTAATGATAAATTAGGCTAACCCAATAAGTGGGTGTATGTACACCTGACATTTGTATCAGTAGGATATATACTAGACACAAATTATCCAGACTGTATTTCTGCAAAGACTGGTTAGAAAAGAGATCAAAGTCCATTTGAAGTGGAAGAATTGTAATTTCAAAATTAAGGAAAGGGACAACAGATTAAATTGTGTGGTTCCTGTTGCCCACTATGATAAACCCTTCAAAGTCTTCATTACTCTTTCTTCTAAATTCAAGACATAACCAAGACAACAAAAGTACAGGTGGTTGGTAGGATTCCCCCCCTGCCCACTCCCAACCAATGCCCTGTCTTTTGGGGGGAAGGGAGGTTCAGTGGGAGTTGAGAAGGAAGCAAGTTCTGAATGTCCTGGCTCTATAAGAAAGCAAATCACTCACATTTTACACATGATTCATTTATCTAACTTTCCCTGAATAAGGGACTTTCATGCCTGCTCCAGCTGGCCAATTCACCTACCAAATAATGCCTCTATATTTCACCTGATAAACAATTATGATACAGCAAAATATGTAACTTTATCACAATTGCCCCATAGTCCCTAGCACCTTTGAAAGTTCTTCTTTTATTCATTGGAATATCCCTAATCAATACCAGAGCAGTGAATTCCCATAGTTGAGGTAAAATAAATATCAGATGAGAGAAGAAACAAATGCACCACAGAAGAAATAAATACACTGGCCAAGGAAAAACTCACTGATGATAGTGGATTGCAGGAATGTTTAAATCCATCTTCTGGCTTCTAATTTCTCCAGATTCACAATCAACTCCCCCTCTTTAACCCTCCTCTGATCCTTCCACTCCTCTAGAATTCCTGGGTTCTTTTGTCTCCTTGTCAAGGAGATATGGCCAATAATTAAACCCATCCATTTTATTATGCTTTTAAAAAACTTGGTCAGATAGGTGAAAACTTTTGTGTAATCTGAGACTAAATCAGGAATTGGGGTCTGCTCCATCCCTTCACTTCTTTTTCAGTTTCATGTTACTAAAATAACAAAGAATTAGCTGTGGTGCTGTTAATGATATGTGGTCTTTCAAGGCTGCCTGCAATCCACAAATTGTCTTTTTGCAGCAAAACATACAGAATCATGTGCCACTATGATTTGGTCTTACTCTGCTTCCTCTATTATTTTGTTTACATTACTTCCCCACAGAGCTTCCCCCTTAGGTTTACCCCTGACATGACCCTAAAATGCTTTTCTCAAAACCCCTTCTCTTCCTTTGCCTTTTTAATGCCCCACTCAGATGCTACCGGTGATTTAATGACTTACACACTCTCTTTTCTGACTTTTTTTTCAAGGTATAATTGACATACAACATTAGGTGAGTTTCAGGATGTAAACCATAATGATTCAAAGCTTGACTACATTACAGAATGGCTACCACAGTAAGTCCGGTTGACATCCATCCTGATATATAGTTACAAATTTTTTTTCTTCTGATAAGAACTTTTAAGGTCTATTCTCCTAGCAACTTTTAAATATGCCATATAGTATCATTAATTTTAGTCATCATGCTCTACATCATGCATTACATCCACAAGACTTATTTATATTATAACTGCAAGATTTTACTTTTTGCCCCCCTTCACCCATCTCACCCACTCCCTCCCGTACCGCTGGCAACTACCGGTGTGTTCTTTGTATATATGAGCTTAGTTTTTTAATTTCATTTTGTTTTGTTTTATTTCTTAAGATTCCACATATAATTGAGATCATACAGTACTTGTCCTTCTCTATCTGACTTATTTCACTTAGCAAAATGCCCTTAAGATTCATCCATGTTGCTGCAAACTTTTTGACTTTCTATAGCTTTCAACAAATATGAATTCCTCATTTACTGCTTGCTTGCTGCTTTGTACTTTACTCTGATTATCTAGTGAGTTTCAGCTTGGTCTGTGCTTGAATGCAGAATTCATGTCTTACATTTCTTTCCAATCCAGAATATACTTATCAGCAATATGTGTCTATTTGCTAATTCATTGAAACCACAGATTTATCTCTGTTTTTTAAAGGGAGTGTTATAACTTGTCCATATCATGTTGGTTGTCTCTAGTAAAAATAACATCAAAGGACATAGCTTTCCAAGTTGCTACATCCCTAAAACTGTTATACAGCACTGGGGCATTAAAAGGATCAGGTATATCTCTGACCAAATTAGGATCGTCTCTCTCTCACAAAAATTGTACGATCGTAATTTACAATTGTAAAATTCTTGGATCAGGCCCTTAGCCAAGAGTATCTACTTTATTTGCTTCTTCATTTACTTTTCACTCATTTACTTATTTATATATTCAGCATAGACTTTATAAACACCTATGTGGAAGGCACCTTCTAAGTTTCTTTCTTTCTTTCTTTCTTTCATTCATTCATTCATTCTTTCTCTATCTCTCCCTCCTCTTCACTCTGGAGAATGTCAATAAACTGAAAATCATGTTGCCTGATATACACAGAGCTGCATAAACACATAGGTGCAAATTACAGGGAGCAATCACAAATGATGACACCAGATCTGTGGTGTGGTTCAAGGAAGTATCTCGACACTCCAGACTTCACACATTCTGAGTTTATAGCTGCACTGACTGGGTCCAAGCTGGTGTCTACAGCAGAAGCTCTCACATAGCATGTTGACAAAATATGTTCAATTAGGTTGGTTAATGCATTTGGCACGTTTTTTTCCTACTGTTGTCTGCCTTTTGATGTCTAGAAAAGTGCCACTTGCTAACCAAGTTACCCCATTTGAAAGAAACTCCCCCTTATTCAGAGCTTTGCATGGCCAGACTTGCCTTCTCTCTTTTAATTCCATTTAAGTATGTTCTGGTCTCTAACTTCAAGGCTGCAAACTTCAAGGGGGTTGACAGAAGAAGGGAAGAAAAGAACAAACCTGACATCACATCCTCTTTGCCCTTGAAAGCTACTGAATGGCTTCTTGGTCCATGGGTTTATTTGTTTTCTAATTTTTCTTCTCCTCTCTCTCTCACCAACTAGTTTGTAAATTATTCGAAGGTAGAATTGCAGTTTTTAAAAGAGTAATCCTACGTGTAAGATCCTTTAGAATCTAGCCCTTAAGAAAGGGAAGCAGGTAGCCTGGGTTCCAGCCCTGGCTCTGTCATATATTAGCAACAGAACAATAGCTAAGGCAAATACTACCATTATATACCATTTATTTCATCAGTTTTATTTTCCCTCCTTTGTAAACAAAATTGAAAATAAAGAAAAACAAGAAACTGAGGTGATTTATAGTAGCTAAACAGGTTTAAATAACATGAATAAGGAAAATGGAAGAAAAGATGAACAAAATAAATAATTTACAAAACATATGTACTATGAGTACCAGTTGGGGATTTAAATTAGGTATTAAGGTGCTTAGTGATCTAAGCAAACACTATCACTTAGATTTAATTTATTTAATTATCTGTACAATTGGAACAAAGAAATACACCTTAATTATTATATAACTAGCAGTGCAGTGTCTAACACTGACAACACCCTAAAATAAATTAAATCTAAATTTAATATTTTTGAGCACCTGCTATAGCAAGATCATTTTGAAAGTTTAAAATTCTGTAAAATGCTATTATTTTGTTAACCTGTGTGTCAGAGCCATAATATGCTAAAGGGGATCATTGCCTCTGATGACCTCATCACGAACTGTGGCTAGAAAACAAATCTCAGTACGATTTTTATTTTCCTGTGAAGAATTTGAAATTTTACCAAAGACTACCACTATTTCTATAAAACTAGAAAAAACTTGTGCCAGTGGACACTTTTCAGCCAAAATGTCTTCTCCGTGTGGTCCTCAATGCTCTCACTTATTTCTGGGTCGTATTTTGTAAGAGTTGGAATATGCTATATTTTGCTGATAGTTTTTCTTGTTTAATGATAATTAATAACATTGCTTATTCAATACTTTTAATTATTTTTAAACTTTAAATTCACAGAAAATGATGTAATCATTTAGTGCATTTTTAGGGTATGATTGCAGCATCTCAGTTTTCACAGAAGGTGTTATGGGTCATTTTTATAAATTTATAAGGTTTCATAAAATTAGAGTTTAACTCTGAGCTGTATAAAGTCACTGAGGATCACCAGGGTGACCTAGCAGCTGCTATAGAGCTAGCACAATCACTACTCTACTGAATTTACAGCTTCCTCTCTCTCCCACCCACCACACACAAAGATGTTTGGTGAGATGCTTACATTAGGTGGGACCTTTGGCCTCTTTGTCACCCTCCCATATTGTGGCTGGGGAAAAGGAAACCTTGTCAGACTGACATGATGAGTTAGTGGCAGAAGTGAGGCTCTAGTCAGGTCTCTGAATCCAAGTTCTGTGCTCCATCCACCCTGTGTGTAGAATTTTCAACATTTATGGGAAAACAGTAGGTTCTATAGTTTCCTATGTAATGACCTTATGCAACAAAAATCAGGAAATGCTTGAAAAAGTCTGGGAGATGATCTGTTAGGTCCTCTGAATTCAAAGAGGGTGCCTGGGTAAAGCAAGGCAGGATGAGTACACAAACATACAAACACATACCTACATCCAGCACACACATACTCACACACACATTACACATACATATACACAGTTACATGCACACAAAGAGACACATACTCCTACACAAATACACGCAAACACATACACACACACACACACACACACACACACACACACACACACAAAAACCCCACACACTACATATACCTACATACACATACACACACCCACACTCATATACATACACACAGTACTGGCTACAATAGATGATGAAAATGTTTAAGGATGAAGAATTAAAAGTTTGAGATTACTGAATTTATTTACAGTGCACCTGATTCATATAAACACTGAGAAGACTTTGCTTTGCACATGTCATACTAGCTTACTATAACTTTCTATTGTTTGTCGTCTAATCTACACATTATAAACACTTTGTCTTGTTACTTTTCAAACTTTCACATGTGCTGAAATTAGACAGCTGGGCATTGCCCTCTAAGACCCTATAAAGCTTTGAAAAGAAACTTTTACAGTCCATAAAGAAAGAGTAAACTATGTCCCACTACACTATGTAATTTTTCACATTTTGGAAGAGACCACAGCTTCAGAAAAGTCTGAAAGGGGTGATTGTTAGGCCTAGAAATTGTACCTTTACTGCTGGGAAGTAGAGGATGCCGCATAATCTTCCTTTCAACATGCTTCTGAGAATGTCTTTAATGCTGTATGGGAATGTCCCTTGGCTCTGCCTTGTTCCTCTCTTGACTAGCTCAAAGACTGTGTGACTCTATTTAACAGGCATGAGATAGTAACAATCACACCAGATTGTTCATCTGTAATTTGAGATTCCTGGAAGAGAAGTAATGCACAGTAGCTTATGTTTGACTTTAATAGTTGAATTTCTTTCAGAGTGTTGATGATAGAGGAAATATTTCTCATGCTCCGTCTGGTTGGCATGTCAGAGTTAGGCTTCAGAGTCAGACAAGTGTGGGTTCAGACCTCCAGGACTGCTGCTTATTAGTGGTGAGAATTTGAGTGAACAATTTAACCACACTTGAACCTATCCTTTCTTGTTTTTAAATGAGAGTAATGCTACATACCCCACAGGATGCATTGCAAGTGACTGACCCATAATGGACTCTAAAACATTTGTTTTATTTTTTCAGTTCATTATTCACACCCTCAAAACAATCATTATCTCAGGGGGAATGATGAGTATTATGCAGAAAAAGCAATTATTTTATTGTCTTTAATTTTTCAACTATCTGCTTCAGTCAATTACAGAGAGACTTACAAAAGATTAATAAAATATTTTCAAACTAAAATCATAATTTTATTGATAACAATACTGCTATTAATTAATAATAGTGTCTGGGGCACCTGTGTGGCTCAGTTGGTTGAACGTTCAACTTCGGCTCAGGTCATGATCTCATGGTTCATGAGTTTGAGCCCTGCATTGGTCTCTGTGCTGACAGCTTAGAGCCTGAAGCCTGCTTTAGATTCAGTGTCTCCCTCTCTCTCTCCCCTGCTTGTACTCTCTCTCTCTGCCTCAAAAATAAATATTTTAAAAATTAATCAATAATAGCATCTTGATCAGTTCTTAATTTTTGCCAACTAGAAAATCCTTCAGTTATTTATTGAGCAAGAAATTAAAAAACGAATGTAACCCCTTATCAATTTTTGAGCATTTTATAACTGTTAATTTAACATCAGTGTAAGAGAACTTTTAACCCTGCCCCCAGCACTATCTAACTACAAAGGCAATTTTAGTAAAACATAAAAGCAATGTTTATGAATTGTGTCCAAGTCATAGTTTTTGTCTTGGTTTTGGGTTTTGTTACATACAACACCTGCTTTTGTGTAAAAGATATCTCAAGTCCATCTGAGTGTCTATGACAGTCCATCTGAAATCTAAGAGACCAAAGAGCTGGCAGCTGCCGCCATCTTCAGATAGACAGCTGGGGACTTCTATCCATTGCATAGCAATGACATCTCCTTTACCTGGAAATTCGTTGTTCCAAATGGTTCACTTTTTCCCCCAAACTTGATCCAAATCTCTAATGTGTAGGCTTAAATAATTACAGTGCCACATATTCAAGAAAACTTTGACAAGTTTAAAACTTTTATTCACTCATATGATAAGTGCTGCTTGTGGGGTAGACTTGATTTATGCTAAAAACCAACTGTAATATTGTAATCTATCGTATACACACACACACACACACACACACACACACACACACACACACACATATATATACACAATGTCAAGCATCCAGAGAAAGTTTAAAATTTGGGGTATGTAACTAGGCATTTGTTCTCCATTCTACTACAAGTTCAAATACTTATTAACAGATTTTTAAATTTTTTTTCAAATAATCATTTGAAAAGAAACTTTCTTATAGATATGTATCCCTAGTTAAACTACGTATGCAATATAAGAACATACATCTACTTAGTCTCAGAAAATAAAAAGGATGTAAAACTCTGTGTTTTATTATTTTTAGGAAGTAAAGGATCCAGTTTAAGATGTTCCCCCCATGGGGAACATTGCTTCATGGAAAGAAGCCAACAATGACAAGAAAAACCTGACTCTGTCCAAGATAATCATTATTAAGCAATGTGTCTGGAAATGTGTGCCATAAACCTTAAAAAGTTAAAACAATTATAGACATTTCTGTAACTACTCGCTGCATATTTCCTTTACTGGAAATGGGGTTATTTTTTTTTTCTTGTTTGCTTTCTGTTTCTTTTAGTTAGATTTTTTTTCCTTACAGGAAAAAAGGATAAAAAAAAGATTTAAAAAATTTGATAATGTATTTCTACCTTAATTCCATTTATTATTTATAAACTTTTTTTTAAAACTTTTATTTATTTATTTATTTTGAGAGAGAGCAAGAGAGAGAGAGACAACAAGCAGGGGGAGGACATAGACAGAAGGAGAGAGAGAATCCCAATCAGGCTCCAAGCCCAACACAGGGCTTGAACTCATGAACCGTGAGATCATTCATGACCTGAGCTGAAACCAAGAATTGGATGCTTAACTGACTGAGCCACCCAGGCGCCTCTTAACTCCATTTCAATATTTAGATTTAAAACTCAAAACCCAATAATAGCATTCACATTTATTTTGTAGTGTTCACCAGTCTCCTCTCTAATCATGCAAATGCACATTTTCCAGACTTACTGGATCTCTCTAGCCTGTAGACTGAGTGAGCACTTTTCCTCCCTCAAGCCTTCCTTCTATGAAATTAACTCAATAAGATTTTCCCTTTAGGTCATACACCACAAATTATTACCAGGACTTCGGTATTAATCACATCAGACCAACCGAGGAAGGTCAATTGTGAGGCTGAAACAGTTTGGAAGGATAAATCAGAACACTTGGGCCTGTAAAACTAGTTCCATTATATACAGTAGCACCTGGATGGAAAACAGGCCACCAGCAAATCATCGGTACATCAGGAGCCTCCTCTCTGAGACTTTATCATAAATTAGATCATTTAAACAAGAGTGAGTGCCCAAGATATTCCTAGATGAAATGTCAGAGGTCATGTACTTATTTTGCATAAACAGCTTGAAACCGGACCATGTGAGCAGAGCCAGCATTTGACACCCCATCTTTCAATCTTTCTTTTGTCCATAAATGGCTCCATTTAAATTAAACTTGGCAGTGATGCAGTCATCTGAAAAGCTTGACCAGAGTGTGGAATTCTGAAAACTGTCACTGTGACATAAAATGAAGCCCCCTGGAGTTGCTATAAGATTTTTCATCTAGGGGATGAATGGCTACATGACTAAGGAACTCAAGTTCTGGTCCTCACCTTGGGACACTGGAACTACAGTGGAGTCCACAAGACCTCACAGCTTCATGTGAGCCCCACAGTAACAAACATGTGTACAGAATATTTTCACACTCTCTCTGAAAGCAGTAAGCATATTGTATGATATGGCTGTGGCATCATATCAATATGAATGACCAAACTGTTTAGGTGTAGGTTTAACTGACCAGCATTGGGAAAATTTAGAAAGCAGGTGAAATTTTTATATTTTGCTGGCTTCCCAATTACTCCATTAGCATGCCATTGCCACATATCAATGGCTAGTTCTCATGATTTAGTAAGATGCAAACTTCCTTTTTTCTTGTAAGGGCATAAGATATTGTATCAATCTATTAAGTCTTATTTAAAAGAATCTATTAGTGTACTGGGATCTGTTTTAAAAAAAAACTGACTACACAAAGGAACAATGCACAAATCCCATCCTGAGAACAGAAAGTTAAGAAGATATTTGGGGACTGGCATCTTCCTAGAGCCCGTCATTCAGTTCAACCCACCAGATGGCTGTCTGCACAAGCTACAGTGAAGATGACCCTGGAGAATGTATGTACTCTGGCCCTGCCTGACCCCAGCCCAGAGGAAGAATCCTCAGGGAACATTCAGATATCCACACATTTCAAAAGAAAACTTCTGTATGTTCCATCCTGGGCCTTCTCCTTTTGGCTGAGGTAAAGTAGAAACACAATAAAATCAGCTATTGTGTAGATGATTTTTCAAAACTCCATTATGTGACTAATCAAATTGGATCAATCTACTTTAAAATAATCAGCCCAGCTATGTCATAGTTTGTCTTCAAGGGTTTAATATATACTACTAAGGAAATGAATAGAATTATAACTTATAGTTTTTATTTTTTTATAATTTTTAATGTTTGTTTATTTTTGAGAGAGAGAAAGAGAGACAGAGCATGAGCAGGGGAGGGGCAGAGAGAGAGTGAGACACAGAATCCAAAGCAGGCTCCAGGCTCCACGCTGTCAGCACAGAGCCTGACACAAGCCACCCAAGTACCCCTTCACTATTGAATTTTAAAAGTCCTTTATATATTTTGAATATTAGCTGCTTATCAGATATACAGTTTGCAAATATTTTCTCTCATTCCATAGGTTACCTTTTCATTTTATTTATTGTTTCCTTTGCTGTGCAGAAACATTTCACTGGATATGGTCCCACTTGTTTATTTTTTATATTGGCTATGATTTTTAGGATATGACACCAAAAGCAAAGGCAACAAAACCAAAAATAAATAATTAAGACTATATCATGTCTTGATATGTAAATCACTTTAGCAATATATCAAGTTCAAACTTTTAATTTTTTAACATGAAGAAATAAGGGCCCAGAGGTAAAATAATTTGTCCAACGTCACAGGCAGTCATTGATAGTGCCTGGCATAAATTCCTCTACTTGTGGGTTTGAGAACAGCAAAGGGCATGCATGAACTCCCAAATATAAGTTTCTTTTTATATATTCTACCAGTTAGTCATTAATTTACCTAATAAATTATTTTTTGAAAATGCAAAATTATACTGAGAGGATTGAGGTCAACAATAGGGAGGGAGGCAAACCATAAGAGACTCTTAATACAGAGAACAAACTGAGGGTTAATGGGGAGGTGGGGGAGAGAGGAATATGGGTGATAGACATTGAAGAGGGCACTTGTTGGGATGAGCACTAGGTGTTGTACATAAGCCAATTTGACAATAAATTATATTAAAAAATAATAAAAAATAAATTTTCCAGCCTTGCAGAATTCTATGATGTTGATGAAGGCAGAGGGGGAGACAGAAGTTGCCAGAAAAGCAACCCCTGATGGAAACTGACAGGATAGCTGCATGGAACTTTGTAAAGAAGAAGGCCAACACTGGTCTCATAGATGCCTATATATAGACTCTTAAAAATTAGTTTAGTGTTTTTCTATTAAAAATGGAATGAAAAAAGTCACATATGTCATTTGAAACCAATATCACTCAGCATTTTAGTATATTTTCTTCAAGTTCTGTGTATACATTTTCATAGAGCTATGACCAAGCAATTAAATGATTTTACTCATTGAGTAGCAACATGTTGCACTAAAATGATGTTACTTTTTACTAAAATATAAGGTAGGAGTCAAAAATAATACCACAAGTTTTCTGGCCTCTGTAGTCAAAGGTCTCAAAACGTCATCATTGTTGAAGAGTCATAGTTGGGGGTGGAGGAAAGCAGAAAAAGAATATGTTTTATTTACATAAAAGCAAACTGGAAAATAAATAATACAGTAAACCATGAGTGTAAGTGGCCCAAGCTAACTATTTCCACTTTCTGAACATGTCTGAGGGCATGTTGTTCACAAATACCAAAAGTTACACTGAATAAACTGAAGAGCAATTAAAGGCAAATCTCTTCCTCCAAAATGTCATAGCATGAGTGAATTAATGGTAATAAAAATATTCAGTTAACCAGAATAACATAATAGCCAACCATGGTGATTAAGTTAGAGTTTTTACCCAAAGGAACTCCAATTGTCTTAAAGACAACTATAAGCTTCCAGATCTTGTGTTCCAATACCATTCTCCAAAAAAAGGAACCAGGACACTATGGAGATAAGATTCTAGGATGAAGGCAGGAATATGCAAGATGAACTTGGAGCATCTTGTAGTGCCAGAAAATAAAGTACTCAAACAAAACAAAACAAAACAAAACAAAAGAAAACATCCCATAATGAGGGTATGTCAAAAGGAAGGGACAGGAACCAAGTGAATGAATCCCAATGTCCAAAGTTATAACAATTTGGATAACTAAATTAAGTAGCATTGAATTATAATCCAAAGTCTAAAATAAATATCCTTAAGCCCATACTGATAAATGAGTAAATTATTAAATGGAGAAACGGAATATACGAATCTCGTCCTGTGTAAGAATTCCAAATAAATTATGTAGATACTTTGCCCTACAGGAAGGGGAGCATAATGCCCTGATCTTTAAATGTGGGCTGTTTCATGACCTCCTTCCAAATAGTATAGTACAAGAAATGGGGGAAGGGTAAGTTTAAGGTGAGGATATTTGACAAATGCTACTTCAGCCAGGTGATCAAGGTCAACATCAACAACTGATATTATATACCCTGGATAAGATATGATGAAAATGGCAATTTACCTGTGTGATTTTCCTTCTTGAAACCTATAATCCCAGTCTAATCATAAGAAAAACATCACACAAATTCCAATAAAGGGGCACTCTACAAGAGTAGAGTTCCTAGTGTTCCTCAAAACTATCAAGATCATAAAAAAAATAAAGAAGGTCTCAGAAATTGTCACAGCTAAGACGAACATTGACTGAATAATTGTCATGCAGTATCCTGGATGGGATTCTAAGACAGAAAAGGATAAAAATTAGAAAAATCTGAATAGTTCTTAGTTCATAATAATGTATCAATATTGGTTCATTAATTTTAACAAGTAAGTGTTAATAATAGGGAAAACTATGTATAGGGGGTTTCAGTATGGTGAATTCCCTATACTATCTAGCAATTTTTCTGTAAATCTAAAATGATCCCATTAATAAAAAATAAAATAAAATATAAGATTCATAATAAGTCTTTAACAAAAATGTCATACTTGGTCTATTTCGTGCATGTAGCTCTTAACAAAGTAAGTGTCTTCAGGTGGGGAATGGTCTAGGCATCAGTGGCTCTCAACCCTGGTAGCGAATTTAAATCACCTAGTATATTTTGATATCAATAAATAAGAATCTCTGCCAATGGGCACCAGTAATTTTTTAAAGCCTATCACACTACCAAAAGTCTAGTTTGCCAACAGAAAAATTTCATACTACAAAATACTAAAATTGCACCTTTGGTCACCAGCATGAAATGTCTTCTTTTCATGGTAGAAAACAAAGATGCTCCCTTTTTCTTTCTCCCTTGAGAGACTTGGGAGATTCAGCAATTATTCTGGCAATATAAAGATAAGCAAAATAGTAACAATACCAACATAACAAATTTTAGAAACTTTAATGCTTTAAAGCTATAAAGCATCAAATTATAGAATCCCTCTTCTTTTATTTTCTTGGAAAATTATTTCTTAAGTTATTGAAAATTAGTGTTGTTTGAAAAGAATGATGAGTTTGAAAGAAGGGCAGAAAAATGAAAATTTTTATCTTAAAATTTAAATTCAAGGTATCTAAAGTTCTGATGAACACAGACAAAATCCCTGCTAGCTTTAAGAAAGTGCTATCAACACCACCCTTCTGGAAAACAAAAAGTACACATAGCTTCCTAAGTGCATCCTGGACAGTAAATCACAAGACAAGCCCTGAGCCCCTGGTTAAGACTACAAAGTGTGCTGATCCCCAGCTCCCAGCATAGCTTACGCTAATGAAACAGGGGCTTCCCAAATGGTTGGGAAGCCTTGCCTGGCTCCAAGTCTGTTTCCGTCCATTTTCATAATGCTGTTTTAAGGATAGGAGTCCATCTTAGCCATTCAACCAAACATGCGTCATTTATACACTTATTGAACTCTCCTGTGTTGTGAAATCAGGAAGCTGCAACACAAATGTGAACACAAATATGAAGAAACTCAAATATGAAGAGAGGACTCCAGGGTTTGTTTTCAGCCCCTCACTGACTATCTGATCTGGAGTGGTCAAAGAGTGTGGAAAGCCCTGAAGATAGCAGGGTCTATCTCAACAACTGGCTTTAGCTGAGGTTTTTTTTTTTTTTTTTTTTTTTAAAGGGGGCTGCCATCAGACCACTGGTTGCTTAAGACAGCCAGAGAAACCTTAGAAGGAGCTATAGGCCCTTCCTAGATGCTTCTCTCATCAAATTAAACCTCTGGCTTGTGCACTGTGATGAAGTAGAAATTACAGGCATTTTGAAGTCAGAAAACATATGGCCCAAGTGCCAGTCCCAGTCTCTCAAGATGAAGGTCAGTTTGTTTGAACTTCTGTGCCTTAGTTTCCTCATGTGCAAAATAAAGCTAAGAATACTTAATATATGTAAGGATGGGATTCTAAAGATCAAATGGATAACATATGACTTCACTTTATACAGTGTAAGTAGACAAAGGGCACACATTTTTAATTATAATATTAATATTAACTATTTTAAGGTCTACCAAAAACTGACACTCTCACCTCCCACTGACCTTCAAACTCAGCTCATATATATTTCAACCAGAAATACTTACCTTCCACCCCCCACCTGTGTGGTTGCATTTCTTTGCCACTATCCCTGGCTCATTCATTCTTCAGTACCCACATCCCCTTTCTTCTTCAGCACTCTGCTCCATATCTGCCTCCCTCAGGAAGTTATTCCACTCAATCACTCAATTCCAGTCACTTCACCACCAAGACCCACAGATACCTTTGCATGTATAATCTAAGCTTCCACACTTGTCAAAGAATCATAAATTCAAATTTTATAAAGGAGGAAACAGAGGTTCAGATCACCTAACTAGCCTATTAGTTGGTGGCAGAACGGAGACCAAATTCCAGATTTCCATAGAATATTTGCCAATATTTGGATCCAAAGCTGACATCATTAATTATGACAGTGTCAATGTTATTTACTAAAATACATAAACATAGTTCTTAAATACAAAATATGGATCTCTAAAGTCTCATTTTCTAAGCACTAGTTAAGTTCCCTATAACCAAGGAGTGTAGTTGGTTCACCTAAAACAGGTAAGTGACGTAGAAGCTTGGAAATGTGTCTTGACAACACTTAGTATGTGTTAGATACACAAAAGAGGCTCAATATTGTTTGGCAAGTCGGTACATGCATATATGAATAAATCAGGATTTATGATGGAAGCATTTATCAAAACCTTCACATAGGTATTCTACTAAAGAATTTGAAAGCTTGATTTAGCACAGAAATTCATTCCTTTTCTAGAAATTTAGACCTTTGGAAACCAATTTGACAATAAATTTCATATATAAATTAAAAAAAAAAAAAGAAATTTAGACCTTTCAAAATTAACTTTGCAGAATTCATGTGCTGTTTGGAGACAGTATTCCACATGTGCTGAGGTAGAAGGCAAAAAAAGGTACCAAAGATTATATATTACACTAATGCAGTTCTAATCAAAATTCCAGCTGGATTGTGAAAAAACAAGACCAATGTAGGTAGAATTACTCCACCAGACATTAAGACACTGTACATGCCATAATGATTAAAAGATTATATTTCTGGTCCAGTTATTTAAAAATTGAGCAATGTAACAAAATGGAGAGTTTAAAAACAGATCCATACTCATATGAAAATTGAGCTATGATAGAAGTGGCATCACACATAAACAAAGAAAACATGAATTACGTAATCAATGGTGCTGGAGAAATTAGCTCATCATAATGAAAATGCAGTTATATCCCCATCTTATTCTAAAAACAAGAATATTCAGATGGGTTTAAAACTTTAGTATAAAACAAACTATTGGGGGAGAATATCTTTATGATCCTGGGATCAAGGAAGAGTTTTTGAGGATGTCCAGAAAGGTACTACCTGGAAGGAGAAAAATAGGAAGATCTGATTACATCAAAATTAAATATCTCTACTCCACAAAATATACTACAGACAAAGTTAAAAGACTGGTGAAAGATGGGGAGAAGATATCTCCAATGTATATAACCAAGAAAAGTTTAATACCCAGAATATTTATGAAACTCCTATAAATCAGTAAAACAAGAGGCAACCCAACAGGAAAAAAAAGGATACAAATGGGATGGCTGATATGAAGAGATGTTTGTCCTCACTGGTAGATAACCCGAAAATGCCAAAACACAGACATTGATTTAGAGCTACACTGACCAAAAATAAATATTCAGATAATAGCCAATGTCAGCAAGCATGAGAGGAAATAGGAAGTTTCACATGCAAATACGTATTATAGCATTTTGGTGGGTAATCTAGCAATATGTCGTAAAATTGTGTTAGCAGATGCCCTATAGCACAGGAATTTCTTGATTTTTACCTCCAGAGAACTCAGTAAAGACAGAGATATTATAAAGATTGTGTAATAGCAAAATGAGGGGAAAATATTTTTAAAATGTGTTTTATGCATCCATATTAATCAGAGGTCAAAAGAAATGATTAATTACCAAAGACAGAGCTGAAAAACAATGTTGAGAAAAGTTCAACCTGGTATATAGCACACTGATATTTAGGTCAAGTTCATGGCACATGGCAAAAATATATTTTTCACAGAGATTCATATGTAGAAGGAGAATGTCCACTAAACATATGAGAATGAGTACCTTATGGAAGCCAGACAACTGGTGATGCAGTTGGGAGACAAAGGAAGGAAAAGGAGGTCTGAGGCTGGAATAATTACTTTAATGGATACAAAAAAAGGAGCAGCGTTGGTCATATTAGTACAATTTTGTGCACTAAGAGGCCAAAACAGTTACAAATAATAAAGAGAACAGTTAAAATGGGGTGGAGCAGAGAAAGTAAATTACCTATCTTTAATTTACAGACAGGAAATGTAAAGAAAGGGGTTAACCTACAAATTCACTGAAGTCAGAAATTTCTTTGGGTGACTGGCATCCCCCCCTTGATAGCCTTTCATAGTCAAGGGGTAATTGAGTGTTAATTCTGCTGACCTTATTTGCAGCATGCCTCCATTCCTGCAGCACCCCTGGCTGTCAGGCAGCATGCTTTACATAGCTGTCGACTTCATGTTTTTCTTTTGACTGAATTTTTTTACCTGAGGCATTTCAATCCTGTAACTTCAGCAATCAATTTAGGCCCAAAGCAGCACAGGCCTCTGTCCCCTCCAAGCAGGTATTTGCATGTGAGCTAACAGCTTAAGCACCAGGGAAATGAGCTAAATCCAAACAGATGTAAGAAGTAGGACTGTATGCTAAATCACTACACAGTCAGCTCATTTGCCTGCCATGGAATTACACTTTGTGTGTGAAAGTGGGAGTGAGTGTGTGTGTGTGTGTGTGTGTGTGTGTGTGTGTGTGTGTGGTGGGAATATGATTAGTTAAATTTTTATACTATTTTTAAAGCTAATAAGCTATTTTTAATGGTGTTTGTTTTTAATGATCCTGAGCCAATATTTTAAGAAGTAATCATGAAATTCTAATTGCTAGATATGTCATAAAAAGAAAAGTCATTTAAAACATAACATAAATGAAATTATGCTAAGAAAATCAGGATATTTTTTTTTATTTTTTAGACAACTCAATTTCTTCAAAATAGAACCCACAAAGGGTATGTGATAGGATGCACTGTCAAGAAATGGAATGTAACTTATACAGAGAATTTGTCATTATATATTAAAAATTCTTAACTTCCAAAGTGACATAGAAGCCATTTTCTACTCATTACAAGGAATTCTGGATACAGGATAAGATATTTGTTGGGATTATGCAAGCAAATCAGTAGCATCATTTATTACATCCAGATCTTTTAATCAAGGGAGAAACTGTCACATCCATTGCCGTCATTTGTGAAAGAAGTAGCCAGAATCTCAGTTTCCTGTATCCTCCTAGCTATGTTATAGAATAAATCTAGTCTAAATAATCAAGCCTATTGATTGGCATATAAGGAATCTCAGATCCAGGTATTTTTTTGTGAGTGTTTGTAAAGAGAACAGCTCATCTCTCAGCTGTATTGTAGAAGAGAAGAAATGTAATGCCTTCTCAGCTGGCCTTCATGGATGACAATCAATATTTTTAACCCCACCCAACACACTGCAGGAACTGAGTCCCTACTAAAAGTCACAATAAAATAATTTTATTTACCCTATTGGCCAGCAGGTCAGTACTGAGGTAAGAAGTAGTTCCTTAGTAAAAAGCAACACATCCATTTATGTAAGTCAAGAAAAGCCTAGAAGCATATAGAAAACCTAAATTCAGTAAGGAATAAGTTTGTCTGAAAACTGAAGCTAACATATTTCAGTCCACACCATTGAGATGAGTTACTGGAGATACAGAGAAACAAAGACAGGCATTCTGTGGGAACCACAAAACATAAGGTAAATAATGGATATTGTTAGCAACAGCATTTGTCCCAATTATATGAGGATTAATAGGAAAACATTTCACCTAGGAGAAACATGTTCATGGGTAAAACATTGCCTTTAAAAATGAGCAATGCCTTCTGCCCATGGGGCTCATGGCACCTATTAGAAGTCATGATTACTGACCATGCTGCCCCAGCATCTTAAACACAAGCTTCCCCCTCCATGAACCACCTGGACCACCAGCAGTAGGAAGGGAAGTCAGCAGTAGGCTTCCCATTCCCATTTTAGTAGTGATCCATAACAGGAACTCAGAATGCCCAAATGAAAATAAGACCATTTTGAGTTTGAAGTTTTAATAAGGTAACTTAAGATGTGAGCAGAGAGGGAGGTGGAGGATGAGATAGTTCTAAGGCAGCACTTCTCCATCTGTAACATGCATATGACTCAGCTAGGGATTTGTTGAAACACTGATTCTAGATTGGCAGTTCTGAGGTGGGACTGGAGATTGTCTAACCAGCTCCTGGAACTGATGGTCTGACCACACTTTGAGTAACCAAGTCTAAAGAAATAATGAAAAAAAAAAAAAAGCTAAAAGGGATGATAAATGCCAAAAGTCTTCTAATGTGATAAAATGATAGGGGAAGACACTGTTAAAGTAAATACCTCTATACCTTCTGGCCTCAGGAGGAATGTGTTTTCTGGAGGTACTTGAAATCCACCATGGGGGCCCTGAACTCTCCATTTCCCCCAATTCTGCTCCTTTCCCCATGTGCCTTGGTCTGCAAGTGGTGTTGTCAACCTCTCAAAGCCTTGAAACAGAAAACTCACATTTATTTTCAACTTCTCTCAAACTTGCTTGATTTTCTTTCCCTTTCAAACAGGGAAATGCCTCCACATTGCTACAAGCATTATAATTCCAAATCTCAGGAGTAATCTCTATTCTGTCACTGTTAAAATTCCTCCTGCCTGACACAGCTTTCCACCCCCTAAAGGATAAGGAATAAAGAATGAAGCCCTTAGCAGGTTTCCAAGACCCTTCACAATTAGATCCCAGCATTTCCTTCTGGCCTCAATTATTATTGTTTTCCCCCCTCTACATTCTGCTCCTTTGCAGGGATCTGCCTTCACTTGGACTCAGGCCCTGTTCACAGTGCCGTAAATTCAGCCAGGTCCTTCCTTGGCCTGTAGCAACCTCAACCCAGCAGTCAATCTCCAGTACTCCTTGACCTGGAAGCCATCTTATTCCACAAAATTCAGGTCAAAAATTGTTTTCTCCTTAACAGAGTATCCCATCTCTACTAGATCCTGGCACACAGTAGGCAAACAAGCAATATTACCAAACAGTGTCAGAGAGTTGTAGTCTGACTAGAATGGCTTCCTCTGAGGTGTTCCAGCCACACAAGTAGGATGCTAGCTCAGGCTTGGAGATGGGGAAGACAGAAAATCAGATGGAAATTCTCATGTTCCACAAACTCCCATCCTAGCCATTGAAATTTAAAGAGTCCTATAATTCAGGGCCTCCAAAGCTTTTTTCTTCATCATCAAGAACAAGATCTGGAGCTAAGAGCTGTTTTAAGGCACTCACATAAGCACCTAGACACAGAGGATCTAAGGTGGTATGGAGTAAGAGGATATTTTTGCATCTTCTCAACATCAAAGTTGTTGTTCTTTTATCAACCACTTTACTCTAAAATAGATCTCAGAGCAATTTAGAAGCTTGGAAGAAGTTTCTAAAACCTTGCTTAATTGGCCCCAGCAAAGTGGTTAATAGCACGAGATGAACAAGCAAGAATAGGCACCAATGATGGACTATGACACTTGTTTTCTCAGATGCCAGTGAGGGTTTATTGAAGTGAATGATGTTACAGGACACCTGGGTAGCTCAGTTGGATTAGCATCCCACTCTTGGTTTCAGTTCAGGTCATCATCTCACAGTTCATGGGATCAAACCCATGTGGGTCTCTGCACTGAGCACAGGGAGCCTACTTGGTATTCTCTTTCTGTCTCTTTCTCTGCCCCTCCTGTGCTCATGCTTGTTCTCCCTTGCTCTCTCTCACTCTGTCTCAAAATAAATAAATAAACGTTTTGTTAGAGCTAATGCTATTGGGTATTTCTGGGGAAACAAAAGAAGGAAAATAATATCTAAAGAAATGAAGTTCATAACCATTAATTTGAGTCCATAACATGGTCTAATGAGAAGGACAAAAGAAAATCATATTTTCCCATGAGTTGTAAACATGTTAAAAAATAAATATCTTTGGTGTGTTGAAGGAAATAATAAGAAATTTTCAGTCCACTATTATATTTCCTATCCCTCACACTGGAAACAGTAAAAATGTCCATACATTCATTTACTCATTCAATCAGTAAATCATTTAACAAGTATTTATTGAGTACTTTGGTGGTTTTTAAAACATTTCCATAGATTCTTTGAAACTTCCTCCCCACCAAGGAAGTTAATTCCCCTCCCTTTGAATATGTTCTGGTATATGATGTCATTAACCAACAGAGGCAGTGGAAGTGATGCTTCTTGACTCCCAGGATAAGTTAGAAAAACAGCATGCAGTTCTGCAACATTCTCTTGGGGTATATGCCTTTAAACTTGAGTCACTGTGTAAGAAGTCAAGCTGCCCTCAAACAGACATGTTGGAAACACCACATGGAGAAACCAAACAGAGATAGAGAGATAAACCTAAAAAGCACTGGCTGCTCCAATTGAGTCTTCTCAGCCCAGGCAAAGACATGAGTGAAGAAGGCTTTGAGATCAGTCTAGCCCAGTCACCATCTGACTGCAATCACATGAGAGACTCTAAGCAAGAACCTCCTACCTGAGCCAAGTGAACCTCAGGACCACAAGTAGTAATAATAATAATCATAATAATAATAATAATAAACAATTGTTATTATTTTATACCACTAAGTTTGGGTTATTTGTTACCCAGCAGTAGATAACTGGAATAAGCAGCTACTATATGTGAGGTACTTTGTAAGGTATTGAGATCTTCCCCTTATGGAGTTTAAAACTTGCTGACCAAGTGCTCTGTGTGAAGGTAAATCTCTAAATTTGCAGTCCAAATAGCAACATAGGAAATATTCATATAAACAGATATGTACCAATATAAGAAAAAAAGACAGATGCTATAGGTTTGAAGAGCAAACAGAATTGACTGGAAAAAACAAAACTTTTGGAATCTGCACAGAGAAAGAGTCAGAAAGGAATTAGGAACTGGGTTAAATGTCTAGGATTTGTATATACATAAAGGTGCTGGAGGAGGGGAGAGGCCTTTTTCCTGAGGGTGGTGTGGCCTGCTCTAGTTTGGGAGGGGGTTCCCACACAGGAAATGTGTGAGGGAAAAGAATAGGAACATCAGAAGGAGGCAGATGATAGAGGGTCTTGAAGGTAATAGTAAGGGTTTAAAAGGACTAAATTAACTTTCTGGGCAAGTAGATAGTACTGAAGATTTACAACACATAGAATGCTGTGATGAAAAATGCAAGATATCCTGACTGGAAGGAACATGGATTGATGTATTGGAATTTGCACAAGAAGCAAAGAAACCAATCAGGAAACTCTTGAAATAGTTTTCAAACATGGTAAGAAGGGTCTTTCACTCTATTGTAAACCCCCTCTCATGACATGCCCCACCCCAGCTCTTCCAAGATGTCACTTTTTGTCCCTCTTGTCTGTTTCAGCTGTTTCTGGACTATTGTCTCATGACATTCTCTTCTGATGCATGTTCCCGTGTGCTGGGATCCAGTTACCTGAGCACTGCGGCCAGCTAGCAACTGAATGGGTGGGCTGTTCCATCACCACGCCCACTGACAGCTGCTTCCTGGTAATCCAAGGAGTTCTTAGTGCCTATTATTTATTATGACCGTTTGATCCTCTGTGCTCTACACAATATCATTAGTTCACCGATGCCTGACAAGTTTTATCCTAAAGCAAGTGATACATGTAAAAACACGTTCAAGTGTTCCCTGAAGTAGAAGCATTCCTGGTTTTTGGAAGAGATGATATGTAATAACAATTATATGGCGCTTTCATCTTCAAAGTCTTATGCAAACATTATCTAATTAACCCTCATTACATACCTGGGAAGCAGGGAGACATCATTAAAACTGAGTTTCAGGAGAAGAGATTGGAAGCTATAAGTTAAATAGCAAATTCTCCACCAGACAGACTTGACTTATGGTGGCAAAACTGGTGTGGAAGAGCCCCTAACTCTTACTCCCATGCTGAGGCCAAGAACGAAACTCAACACTGAGGTGTTTGATTTATTACTGGGGTCATAGGCAATATTTCCTTGTAAAGTTTATTAGAGCACAGGGAAGCAGACTGTATTCACACAGAGAGGTAGGATTCTGGGGTGCTAGCACTGGATTTTTACTGTCTAGTATGACCTCTCTGCACTTTGAATACTCATCTGTCAAAGAAGCCCTATTAGTCTGTGATTGTCATCACATAACGGCACTAAAACAATTCATGAGAAGAGCGCTCAGAAAATGAGCTCTAATGAGGTTGTACGATACAGATCATTTTAGCAGCTGGCAAAAATTGTAGGATAGATGAACCTTCATCTTCCCTTTTTTCAAAATTTCCACCTCATTCTACCACGCCCCGCCAACGGCAATGTCCCTCATTACCTCTCTGAGCAACATCCTCAAGATCGCTCTCCCTGTCCCCCATCAAACCTGCCTCACAGTCACTGAAATGCAAAGCAATTTGAGGTTTAACGTCAGCTGTCCCAGGGAGTTTTTCATTTTAACAGAGGGCAAAAGTCCTATTCAGCCAAACTGAAGTCCTGACCATGGTATTTTGGCCACAGGAAACTGACTTGTAGAGGAGGTACCTGGGGTGGTGGGACCCTTCTATCTTACCACCTTGAGCCTATAGCAACCACAGTAGCAGCCAACATTCTTTGAGTGCTTACCAGGAGCTAAGCTTTGTTTTAGAAGAAAGTCTGGTGTCATAGTTAACAGCAATGTTCCTGGTCTTTCTACAACTAAGAGTTTGCTTTGTCTCTCTGTGCCTCCGTGTATTCATCTCTAAAATGGGAATGAGAATTTGTCCTCTAGTGTTCGTATGATGATAAAATGAATTAATGCACAAATGTAGCTGCCATTATTATAGGCAACTTACTTGTACTAACAAGTTTGTGTTAGGTACAATCTTACTAGATGGGCACTATTTCTAGCTCCATTTTACAGATGAAAAACTCATGCACATAGGTGAACACACTTGTCTCAGTTGCGCAGCTGATCAGTAGTGGAGTTGGGACTCTTACCAAGGCAGCCAGGCTGCAGAGCCCAGACTTGCCACCATGCTGCACTGTCCAGGTTACAGTGTCCAGGGCCTCCTGAAGACAGGACCCCAGTGCAGCAACAGCAGGCCAGTGGCTACAAGCCCGGATTCAAGCTGTGACTCATCCACATGAGACTCACTGAGGGGAGCTCTCCCCCTTCTCTCTCTCTTGGGATTTTTATCTTTAAAACAGACATAATATCTACTATACAAGGTGGCTATGAAGATGAAATACTGGTGCAAGGAGATTTTGAAAATTCTTAAGTGTTCTCTCTTCACATGTGAGGAATTATTATTATCTACTGCAGGATGAGCTAAAGTGGAGCAACTATAAGCAAAAGGCTAAAGGGAACCAAGCTCCAAAGGCCTCAGAAGTTCACTTATGCCACAGAGGATCCTCAGTTCTTAGAGACCAACAGCCGGAGGAATTAATCAGAGCTAGGCTGGGAACCCAGGATCCCCAATACCTTTAGGGGGCTGGGGGTAGTCTCGGGCAGACCCCATGCTACAAACTATTTATATCCTGCCACACAACCTTCCCATCCAGCTCTTAAAGCAAGAAGCCTGTCATGTTCCAAGCACTGTGGGAAACTACCCTTCATCCCTCCCAGAAGCCCAAGGCTGATAAGATGCCCTAGGGACTATGGAACCCAGAGGTAACCTTTCTTCTCTGAGAATGGTAGGATAAAAGAGCAACCTTTGCAGAGTCTTCAGGGCCCCAGTGTCCTGAGCCCCCACCATGGGGACTTCATCAGCCCTCCTGTCCCTTCTGTTTTATGGCAGAGCCATGCTGCAGTCCCCAAGGTGCTGTGGGCCACTCTGGTCATTGCCTTGTTGAGGGTCTGAGGAAAATACACTGCCCAGCACTTGGGAGAAATTCACCTCAACTTCTGCAGACATGTTGTTCCTAATGTGTGGCCTTTTAAATAAAGGCAAATGACCCAAACTGCTCTACTGAGGATGTTAGAAGTTGTGCATTGTACATTTTCAAATTACCGATTCATTTTCTCTTATGGCAGCAAATCTGCTTTCACAGCTAATCAGAATGATCTCTTTTAAAAGTCATTACTTTCCTATCTTGTGCTTTGGTTAACAAGAGCCACCATCCCACAGCTGGTATAAGAACAAACAAAGAACAAAGGTCAGCCCTGAAAAGACAGTCTCCAGCCAACACTCCCAGTTGCATCTTCCACCTGCAGTCTCGGCCCAGGTGCCAAACTGGCTAAGGTGACAAGGTCGGGATAATTACCCTGGCAGCTTCTGAGCTGCTCTGGGATCCATCGCTCCATTAGTTTGCTCATTGGCTGCCACACCACTGGGCTCCTCTGAATGCTATTTCCTGTCCTCACAGCTTGATTTCACTACAATTTGCACATACTTTACCACTTATGAATAATGCCCCATTTAAATCTGTCACAAGACACACTGTATTTTGGAACCTACTTAATGGCAAAGGTGAGTGCTTTGCCCAAAAGTGTATGTATTTTCAGATTCCTACTTGCCACTGGTTTTCTAAATGCCGCCTCTGGTCCACAGTCTTTGCCTTGTTGTTGTCACAGTATTACCATTTAACATGGATCAGGTATGCTCTGTGTGCCCAGCACTCTAGCAAATAAATAGAAACATAATGTTCCTGCCAAGTTGATTTTTTATTTAACCAGAGTGAGCAAGAGAAGAAACAAACAGTAGGAGAAGATGTACCCTCACACTGAGGTTAGACCATGGTAAAACTGGGCCAGGCGTCTTTGTTGTGCAGCCTTCTGATACCTCCCACAGACAGCTGCTTCTCCGAGGGAGACTATTGTGGGGAGCTTCACGGAATTTTTCTTTCCTGAAATAAGGTTACCACTCTATTTGGGACATCCCCTAAAACAAGATTCTGGTCCTGCTCTAGGCAGCCCCACTTATCCACCATGACTCTGACCCACACCTCTGATCCCCTTTTGTCTGCCACCCCCATCCTATCCTTCAACCAGGAAAGAAGGCAGATTTGAGAATCCTTTATACACTCAAGGGAAATATTTATCACACCTGTTTCATGAAAACAGACTTTGTATAGCTTGGATCCTTAGAGCCAAAAGTAAGCCAATATCACCTTCTGGAATTTCTCCTCTCAATTGGCAATTGGGTGACATTGGTGCTTTCAGCTACATTCTCTTATTTTAAAGTTAATATTGACCACAGTTATGAAATAAATCCAAGAATCAGCCAGGGCCAGGAGAGTTTATATCAGACAAAGTCTCACAAAAATAAGGTCATAAAGAGATGGAAAATCAGCATAAGGCAGGGGATCTGAGAGGAATTGGCAGGTATTCCATGCCCCAAAGCCACAAAGAAGAGTGTTGTCCAAAGCATTTCCCCACAAGGGTGGAGCCAGACACCCATGTCTGAGGATAAGCCTCAGGACAGACCTTCCCAGAGCTTAGTTGGAATTTTGGCCTGAGCCTGGGAGTTTATTCCTCCCCAGTCATTGAGTCAGGAATTTTGAGTTGCTCTACATCAAGACTCAGTGCTGTTTCCTACTCTCATGGACAAACTTCTTAGCAGAATTCGAGGAGTAATTCCTGAGGACAGAGGCAAGCTGTCCCCAGGGTGTCTGCCTAAGAGAAAAGCAGATTATCTTTGGTTTCTACCTTGAATTATCTCACTTGACCAGTTCTGGCCCACCTCCCCCACTGTAAGGGTCTCCAGGCCCTGCCAGAATCCTTGAAAACCTCTGCTCTGAGTAGACCTCCAAGTTGAGACTAGATGTATTGTATGAGGAGTCCCTGCAAGGACAAGCAGTTGATTCCTAAGAGAAATGCTCTAACCAGCTAACCCACAGCACCTACTTTGTACCTGCTAGCCATTTAAGCTTGATTCTCTTCAGAAGTTCTAATAAGCTCATGCCCAGAACCTGCATTCTCCAGTTAGCCTTGAAGAAGGGGCAAGTATGTGTGCCCTACCCAGTATAGCCTTACAGTTTATAAATGTTTACAAAACCTATGAAAGAGAGACTATTATTTTTGGCTTCATTTTAGAGTTAAAAAATTTGAGGCTTAAAAACTCTAAGAAATTTCTCCCAAGTTCATCCAGTTAGCAAGCAGTGGGGACAAGATTAGAACTCAGTCTGCCTTTCTGTTATTTCAAAGTCAACTACCTTTTAGAGCCACAGTGGTTGTAGAGCAGGGACCTTCTCTACCAGAATCGGAAGTCAGTCTTTTTTATGGGAAAAAAAATCAGGATAATTCTTAGATTCTCATTACAAAATATTTTTATTTACTGACATGTTGTTTGATCACATTCTCGAGTCATTTTAAGTCTATTTGCTTCATCTCCTCATTAGACTCTAAGATTCTCAAGGATAAGCACCATATTTCCTTATAAATGGTGTTCTTCTGGGGCACCTGGGTTGGCTCAGTTGGTTAAGCATTGGACTCTTGATTTCAGCTCAGGTGTGAGATCGAGCCCCAAATCAGGCTCTGTGCACTGACCACGTGGACCCTGCTTGTGATTCTCTCTCTCTCCCTCTCTCTTGTCCCCTTCCCCACTCACACTCTCTGTCTCTTTCAAAATAAATAAATAAAATTTTTAAAAAATGGTGTTCTTCCTTACTTAGCTCCATTAAAATAATCTCCAACTTGATTACAAAGTCTGCCTAACCTGGCAGGACATGGCTTAGAAGTCAATCTCTGGAATTTTGTTCCATTTTTTAAAATATAACTTTCCTATTGCATCAGCTGAAGCTTCACCATGGATGTATTACTCCTGAGACAAAAGTTTATTCCTAATGACACTTATCCACTTAACCACAAATAAAACTGTCTTTGGTCTGCTATCACAAAACACAGACTGAGTAGCTTACAAACAACAGAAATATATTTCTCACAGTTCTAGAGTCTGAAAGCCTGAGATCAGGGTGATAGCATGGTTAGGTGAGGGCCCTCTTCTGGGCTGCAGACTTCTCATTGTACCCTATCATGGCAGAAGGTGGCTAGAGAACCCATTAGGGACTTTTTAATAAGGGCACTAATGCTTTTTAATAAGGGCACTAATCCCAAAACCCTCATTTCCTGCTCAAATTGGACAACCTAGAAAAAAATGGATAAATCCTAGGAACATACACCTACCAAGACCAAATCATGAAGAAATAGAAAATCTGAACTGACCCATTTCTAGTAAGGAGACCAAATCAGTAATCAAAAATCTCCCCCAAAAAGCAAAAGTTTAGGACCAGATGGCTTCACTGATGAAGTCTATCAAATATTTAAAAAAGAATAGATACTAACCTTTTCAAACTCTCCCTTGAAAATAGGAGGAAACACTTCTAAACTCATATTACAAGGCCAGCATTACCTTAATATGAAAACCAGACAAGGACACCACAAGAAAAGGGCCATAAAACATAGATGCAAAAATCTTCAACAAAGTATCAGCAAACCAAATTCAATAATATTAAAAGGATCATACACCATGATCAAGTGGGATTTATCCCTGGAATGCAAGGATGTATCAACATCTGCAAATCAATCAATGTGATACACCACTTTAGCAAACTGAAGGATAAAAACCTGATCGGGAACAAGACAAGGGTGCACACTCCCATCATTGCTATCCAATAAACTACTGGAAGCCCAAGCCAGATCCATTAGCAGAAAAAAGAAATAATAAAGGAAAAAGTATAATTGCCTTTGTTTGCAGATGATATGTGGAGAAAATCCAAAAAACACCACCAAAAAAACTGTTAGAACTAATCAACAAATTCAGTAAAATTGCAGGATACAAAATCAATATACAGAACTCATTTGCTTTTCTATACGTTAATAACAAACTATCAGAAATAAAAGTTAAGAAAACAATCCCATTTACAATTGCACCAAAAAAAAAAATAAATAAATTTAGCCAAGGAAATGAAAGACCTTTACACTGAAAACCATAAGGCATTTTTAACAAGGGAAAGAAATATGGGGCACCTGGGTGGCTCAGTTGGTTGAGCGTTCAACTTTGGCTTAGGTCATAATCTCATGGTTCATGAGTTCAAGCCCCCAATCGGGCTCTGTGCTGACAGTTCAGAGCCTGGAGCCTGCCTCAGATCCTATGTCTCCCCTCTTTCTGCCCCTGTCCTGCTCGTGCTCTGTCTCTCTCTGTCTCAAATTTTATTTAAAAAAGGAAAGAAATTTTAAAGACACAAATAAATGGAAAGGTATTCTGTGCTCAAGGTTTTCAAGAGTTAATATCGTCATAAAGTCAAACTAATGAAAGCAATCTCCAGATTCATTGCAATCTCTATCAAAATTCCAGTAACATTTTGCACAGAAATAGAACAAAGAATCCTAAAACTTGTGTGAAACAACACAACACCCCAAGTAGCCAAATCAGTTGAGAAAAAAAAAGCAACACTGCAAGCATCACGCTTCCTGATTTCAAACTATATCATAAAGCTATAATAATCAAAACGCTATGGTATTGGCACAACAATGAACACATAGGTTAATGGAACAGAATGAAGAGACCAGAAATAAAACCACACAATATGGTCAATTAATGTATGACAAAGGAGCCAAGAATATACAATAGGGAAATGTTAGTCTCTTCAGTAAATGGTACTGAGAAAACTGGACAGCCACACACATAACAATGAAATTGGACCACTTTTACCATGCATGAAAATCAACTCAAAATAGATTAAGCTGACCATAAGACCTGAAACCATAAAAATCCTGGAAGAAAACATAAGGGGTGAACTCCTTGACATCCATCTTGGGGATGATGTTTTTGGATTTGCCACTAAAAGCAAAGGCAACAAAAGCAAAAATAAACAAGTGGGACTGTATCAAACTAAGAAACTTCTGCACAGCAACTGAAAACCATCAACAAAATGAGAAGACCACCTATGAAATTGGAGAAAATGTTTGCAGATTATGTATTTCATTAGGGGATAATATCCAAAATATATAAAGAACTCATACAACTCACTAGAGGGGAAAATTCCAATTACAAATTGAGCAGAGGATCTGAATAGACATTTTTCCAAAGAAGGCATGCAGGTGGATGACAGGCACACGACATGAAAGGTACTCAACATCATTAATCATCAGGGAAATTAAAAAAAAAAAACCCACAATGAGATATCACTTCATTCCTGTCAGAATGGCTATTATCAAAAAGACAAGAAATATTGGTGAAGATATGGAGAAACAGGAACGCTTGTGTACTGGTGGTAGAAATGTAAATTGGTACAGTCACTGTGGAAGACAGTTTCTTCAAAAACTAAAATTAGAGCTGTCATGTGATCCAGTAATTCTACTTCTGGGTATTTATCCAAGGAAACAAAAAATACTACCTAAAAAGTATCTGCACCTCAGCGTTCATAGCAGCATTATTTACAACAGCCAAGATATGGAAGTAACCTAAGTGTTCATTGATGAATGAATGGATAAGGAAATGTGGTGTGTGTGTGTGCGCACACACACGCGCATGTGTGTGTGTACACCCAACATGGATGGATCTTGGCATTATGCTAAGTAAAATAAGTCAGACAAAGACAAATACTGTCATCTCACTTCTTTGTGGTATCTAACAATAAAATGAACTGATAGATACAGAGAACACACTGGTAATTTCCAGAGGTAGGGGGTGGGGTGAGTGAAATGGGTGTAGGTGTTCAAAAGGTACAAACATTCAGTTAGAAGATAAATAAGTCCTGGGATGTAATATCTACAATAATGACCATAGTTAACAGTACACTATAGTACATTTGAAAGTTGACAAGAGAGTAGATCTTAAAAATTCTCATCATAAGAAAAAACTGTAATTATGTGTGGTAATGGATATTAACTGTATTTATTGTGGTTGTCATTTCTCAGTATATGTATATATACATATATAAAATCATCATTTTGTACACCTAAAACTAATGCAATGTTATATGTCAATTATACCTCAATTAAAATACAAAGAATTTCAGCAAAGGCACATAGGGAGTTCCCTCCAAAAATTCAAAACAGATTCTGAAGATATACTTTGATGTACCACATATCATCTGGAAGAGAATAGACATTCCATTGTAATGTTAGGGTAGGGTTTGACATTTTTTTTTTAATTTTTTTTTTCAACGTTTATTTATTTTGGGGACAGAGAGAGACAGAGCATGAACGGGGGAGGGGCAGAGAGAGAGGGAGACACAGAATCGGAAACAGGCTCCAGGCTCTGAGCCATCAGCCCAGAGCCCGACGCGGGGCTTGAACTCCCGGACCGCGAGATCATGACCTGGCTGAAGTCGGACGCTTAACCGACTGCGCCACCCAGGCGCCCCAAGGGTTTGACATTTTTAATACAGCATCAGTAAATTAAAAGAAATCATGATCCCCTAGTGTTTTGATCAAAAGCTTCATCCCCTTATTTACTAAAGAAGTTATTTCATTAGAATTATTTTGGTGTTGATTTACTTTGGACACTCAGAAATAGGAATTATTAAAAAACATTATTTTAATTGAGGACAAAGGATATTCTCCTTAAAGTTAAAGTCAAATTTCATAAAATTTAAAGTAAAAATGCATGTAGTACTAAAAGATTATTGTCCCAATTTGAAATAGACTTTCAGTATGCATCCTCATTGTCAAGAACCCAGAAATATCATTTCTGTGAACCAAAAGGAAGGCCTTTACTGAACCCATGGAAATCCCAACATAAGAATATTGAATAAAGCCCAATTTGACTATGAGTTTCTGGATACTGTCTCCAGGGAAGAATTTAAAGAAACTGCATACCATCAGAATACATAAGAGCAGGAATGCCATCAATGTAAGGCAAACAAATCTGCTATATTCTACATAGATGCATACTAGACTACTATATAAGCATACTATACTAGAAATATAACAGCAGACCTGCACCAATAATAATAATAATAATAATAGTTTTTTCTTCACCTAAGTAGTGTAAGTCTCTCTAATGTAATTCATAATTATTTTGAAAACATAAAAATTGACAGACAGGGCCACCTGGATGACTTAGTTGGTTAAGTGTCCAACTCTTGATTTTGGCTCAGGTCATGATCTCACTGTTTGTGGGATCAAGCCCTGTGCTGGGCTCTGCGCTGATAGTGTTGAGTCTGCTTGGGATTCTCTCTTTCCCTCTCCCTCTGCCCCACTCATGTGCTCTCTCTCTTTTTCTCTCTCTCTCTGAAAATAAAATAAATTTAAAAACAAATTAACAGACACAAATTTAAGAAGTAAACTTCTCCAGGGGCACTTGGGTGGCTCAGTTGGTTAAGCATCCGACTTTGGCTCAGGTCATGACCTCATGGTTTGTGGGTTCAAGCCCCGCGTTGGGATCTGTGCTGAGAGCTCAGAGCCTGGAGCCTGCTTCAGATTCTGTGTCTCCCTCTCTCTGACCCTCCCCTGCTCTCTCTCTCTCTCAAAAATAAATAAACATTAAAAAAATTTTAAAGTAAACTTCTCCATGTCAAAGTCAAAGTCTGCTTTTGAATAACTCAAAAGTCTTATAAATATGATTACATGTATAAAGTATTTAATGTCCACCCCTTGGTTCATTTTGCTGTCTTTTCAAATGCCTGGTGTCCCACAATAACAAAATCCTTGAATTAGAGGGTGACATTACTTTCCAAGGGTCTGGTGACTCAGTACTTCACTCTTCTTCAATCATCATATAATAAACATGGAAAGGAAACAAAGCTGACCTGAATATTCTTGCCACCTGTTGCTCACGATACCTTCCCATGCTTAACTATGGCTCTGGGCGATAAGAGTAGGGAGAAGCAAATCTGTTCCCCAGCATGTAATGTGCTTCTAGAGGCTTCTCTTACTTCCTCTATTTCTGCAGCACTCTGGTTAATGAGTCAGTTTGGAGTTTGGGTATAACTTGTTGTGTAACATTTGTGTAACCTTGATTTTTAAAAACAAGCAAGAGAAGGACAAAATTTTGACCACTACTTGTAGATTTGTTTTTCTTCTTTGGACTATATTAAAAAAAAAAAAAGTAATGCTTCTTGGTTGTGGCTGAAAGCACTCATTATCTTTATCATCAGAAAGCACTCATTAATTCCTAATTGGGCCAGGTGCTTCAATTAGAGATGGCACCATTAAATTTGGAGTTATAGGAAGCTTCTCATTGTACTCATAATGGAAAGATGCATGTGTCTGAGAAGGGTTTGGCTTCACATATTTGAAAGTATGTTCAATCCCAAGGGATTTGTTTTGTGTGAGTCTCTAGATAGCAAGATGTAAGATGAGAGGGGAAAGGGGGGGGTATATTCGCTTGCTTGCAAACAGACACTAGTGTCTATCACTAAAATATAGATATGCACATATCTATATTCCCCTGAAATAAGTCCCTATAATGAAGGCATCTGCCTCTAGAGAGTAACATATTTAATTAGAATGGATTTATGCACGGCTTGACTCACCAGGATAGCCTCAAGAGATGAACATCTTGTTATGGGAAAGCCCAAGAGGTGTAGCCGCCAATCTTCCTCCAGCCGACTTGGCACAACATGAGCACTAAGTACAGGGTGTTCTGCTTGGAATAAAGACACAGGGTCAGAGTCACTGGCTTCTGCTCATTTTTCAAGAATGGCCTCTCAGAACTCAGGTTTCCCTCCTGTCCCACATTAGGTAAACCTGCTTTTGTGTCAAAGCTGAAACTTCAAGAACCCACAACTTTGCCTCTCAGCTGCTGTAATTAGCAGGAAGGAAGGGCCTCCTTCTATCCAAATTCATATCATGAAGGATTCCTAAATATAAAGCACCCAATCCTTTAAATGCAAATATTTCCTCTTTATTCTATAACTAAAAAAAGCACTCTTAATAATACTTCACCTAGGTCCATTTTTTTCCATTAATCCCTTCTAGAAAACAGTAAATTTCTTCAAAATAAAGTTTTACCTTGTCAATTATTACAGAAAAAGAAAAATGTAACGATTTTAAAGGGATTTTTTAATATAATTACCATTTTTAAACTAAAATAATGGGTACACACATTAAAATATTAAAGAATGGAATGTTAAAATAGCTTACATATAGCACAGTCCCTTTCAGTTGACAAAAATCTGATGAATCTTTACAACTGTTTGAGTAGGGCAAGGAGAATGTCACTATCACTCACGCTACTCCAGCAAATCATATTTTTCTCTGGTGAGTTCAAAACTATGAAATACATGCGGTGCCTGGGTGACTCCGTGGGTTAACTAAGCATTAGACTTCCGCTCAGGTCACTATCTCACAGTTCATGCATTCAAGCCCTGAATTGGGCTCTGTGCTGATAGCTCAGAGCCTGGAGCCTGCTTCAGATTCTGTGTCTCCCTCTCTCTCTGCCCCTCCGCTGCTCATGCTCTCTCTCTCTGTGTCAAAAATAAATAAAACATTAAAAAAAGAAAACAAATTAAAAAAAATTTAAATTTTTAAAAACTATGAAATAGAGACTGTAGTTCTAAATTATAAGAATTTTAAGTAGAATTATAGATTGTATTAAAGTAACGTGATGAAAAATGCCATTTTGTACATGCACGTATTATCCCAAACTGCTCTGGTCATTTTTATTGGCTGACTAGCAACTTCATTTTGTTTGGGGTTTTTGTTTTGTTGTGTTTTGTTTTTGAGAGGGGTACTTGGGGGGAGGTGGGGAGAGAGAGAGAGAGATATCTTTAGGAGGCTACATACCCAGCATGGAGTCTGACTCAGGGCTCAATCTCACAAATGTGAAGTCATGACTTGAGCCAAAATCAAGAGTCAGATGCTTAACCAATTGAGACACCCAGGTGCCCTGACTAGCACTTCTAATCCAAAATTTATGTAATCATTACTAGTGTTCATTTAAAAATGACTACATGTTCATGTGGAAAGTAATAACTTGGCCTCTTGGGTCACCCCTCTTGTCCAGCATGGATAACCCGTAACAACCCTTTGACAACTGACCAATTTAACTGAAACATTTCATATCAAAAAAAGTTTACAAGGGGCGCCTGGGTGGCGCAGTCGGTTAAGCGTCCGACTTCAGCCAGGTCACGATCTCGCGGTCCGTGAGTTCGAGCCCCGCGTCGGGCTCTGGGCTGATGGCTCAGAGCCTGGACCCTGTTTCTGATTCTGTGTCTCCCTCTCTCTCTGCCCCTCCCCCGTTCATACTCTGTCTCTCTCTGTCCCAAAAAAAATAAATAAATGTTAAAAAAAATAATTAAAAAAAAAAAAGTTTACAAGGGTGATTCCTGTCTCTTACTGTGTACATACACTCAGCTACCCTGGTGATCATTAGCAATGCAGAAAATTGCTTTATCAGGAGACTCACCAAATAAACCACAGATATTTAGCAAAACTGAAATAGAAAAAAAAAAAAAAAAAACTTTCCAAGGGTTTATAGCAAAAAGACACAGGCAAAGAACACAGGCTAAAATAATGAATAGGCAGCTTAAGAAGAGGAGGCAGAAAGAGTAGCAAACACCCTCCCAGGGTTCATTATGCCTCTTGAGCTGCTGGTAGTAAAGTTAATTTTTAAATGCTTTGAGGTGATTAAGAAGCTGGGCATCACTCTAAATGTAAATAAGTCCCATTTCATTTCCTTGAAGCTGACTCTGATTGGGGCAGTCACCAGCTACTTAGCCTGCTGATAAATTTAAGATCCATAGTCTAGTTCATAATTAACCCTGTCTTCTTATAAAGTCAAAGCTTAGCAATCTCATTTGTAAATACAAGCACACCCAGTGACCTTGTTCTCAACAGTTTCACTGGGGAAAAGTTGGTGTGTCACGGAAAGCCATGTTAAGATCCGAAAGTCTTCTTGTGTTGGTGATGGAGTGCTGACCAAATATTTAGTGGAAGGTGTTGTTATTTCCTTTAACCAAACCAATCTGGAAAATAATTTGAGAGATCAATCTAGCAATTGAATTTTGGTCCTTTTTTTGATAACAAGATCTCTGTCCCTTCAACTTACAGGTTCTGGAAGGAGCCCAATGAATTATTTATTTCCCACTCACTTGCTCTTTCTCCCTGCATAGGCTCTATTCATTCCTCTATCTTATCGTAATAAGCCAGGTCACCGCTGAACTGAACTTAAATCACGACTGCTTGGCATTGCCTGCTTTACGGGCCTGGATGGCCTACTTTATATTGTTTGTACTTCAGTCGGTGTGCGGGTGTAAGATTGTATAACTGCTTTACCCCGGGGACCCTCATAAAAATGAGAGGGTTGGCTCATAAAACTGTCCCACTGTGCAAAACTGTAAATAGCTTCCTTAGAGGCAGGATGAATCCAAGGCTGCAAAAAGTACAAACCATCGGTGCTAGAGAACAGAACCGCCCCCTCTAGAGTTTGTATCTCCACAGTCCAGTGGGGTCCTGTTTGTCCTGAGAATTGCCATGCCAATTGTTTAATCCATGTTTTGCAACTCAACACCATTTCCTTACTTGTATTTCCCTTCTATTTCCTCTTTGAAACTGTTTTCAGACACAGGAAAAGGCCAGTGGGCTCATATGAGGACAAGGCCCCTGCTGAGGCATGGTCATGTTGACAGGCCAAGTGATGATTTGTCATCATCACTGTGTTTACATGAGGGATTAAATAAATAAACAGTCTCTGTACAGCTGCTGTTTTTACTATCTGCTTTCAAGATTCAGAATGATGTTCCAGGATAGATAGACTCTGACCCTAGTATATTGAGCAGACACAAATTGGGGATTATTTAGATACATATATTGTTTGTAATTCTTCCACCACCAGCACATTGGGACATACTAAATATCTTCTGCAGTCAGAATAATTTCTTTTTTTTTAATGTTCATTTATTTTTGAGAGAGACAGAGAGAGAGAGAATGAGAGCACACACAAGAGGGGAGGGGCAGAGAGAGTGAGGGAGACATAGAATCTGAAGGAGGCTTCAGTCTCTGAGCTGTCAGCGCAGAGCCCGATGCGGGGCTCTAACTCACTAACTGCAAGATCATGACCTGAGCCAAAGTCGGACACTCAACCAAATGAGCCACCAGGCTCCCTCAGCCAGAATAATTTCTTAGGAAACACTGAAGGCCTAGTAGAATCCAAGAGGACTTCACAGGTACAGATGTGGCAGCTGAGAGAGCTGGTTCTTCCTTTTATAGGTATTGTGAATCTGAGCTGCAAATTAATTGCAAGCATACATTTCACCTTTCCTAGAGCAACTCGATCACAGAGGGAGGGTACAAAAAGGTAATATAGCTAGAGCAGTGGTTCTCAAAGTAGAGTCCCCATTAACATCATCTGGGAACTCATTAGAAATGCAAATGATCAGACTCATGAACCAGAAATTTTAGGAGGGAAATCTGGAAATCCATACTTTTAAAAGCACTTCAGGCAATTTTGATGCAGCTAAAGTTTGAGAACCATGAATCTAGAAAGGAGATAGCATACAGCAAAGCTGGAGTCTATCATCAAACTACTGTGTGCAAGCCCTGGCTCTACTGATCTGGGATAAGTTATTTATATTCTTTAAACCTCCATTTCCACATGGAAAACAGGCAGTAATAATCTGTTGGAACCATTTAGTGAATTTTTTGGTCTGTTGACAGTACAGGACCTGCTAATATAAAATACTCAATAAATATTAGTTCTCATTGTTTTTACTCTTTTAAAAACACTAGGACTGGAAAAAAGGTCTATGCTCAACAAATGAAATGAACAAATGAATCCATAAATAAATGACAGGATTACAGATGGTCAGTTTGTGTTGAGAAGGAAAATACTAATGGAAATATATAACAAGATCTCTGCTTTATAAAACATACATCAGAAAAATAAATGTACTCCTCTCTGAGATCCTGTTAACATCAAATTGCATTTAACAAATGAAAAAGGTAGGAAGAGAGGGAGGAAAGAAAAAAAGAAAAGTGGAGGGAATGGAAAGGGTAAGAATTAAGATTAGTTGTTTTCCTGCATTGCATTATAAATGCAGACTGTGGCTCTGAGCATGTATTTCCTCCAAGTAACCTACCCTAGAGCTGTGAGGCCCCAATGCCTTTAGGGTCTTTATTCTCTTTTCCTTTACCCCTTCTCCCTGCAGTTCAAAGCACCTTCTTCTTGCAATAGAGGTACCTTAGGTTTCCCCTAATTCTGATGCTTGCAAAGTAGGAATATTGGAGAGGTTCTGAAAGTACCAGGTAAAAGGAGGTGGGGGTCCAGGGACTACTGAGGGGAGTTCAGACTCCTACTTGTGGGATCTTCACTGTGGGATCACTATGGGATCCCTTCACTGTGGGATCACTATGGGATCACTATGGGATCAGGCAACATCCATTCACTGTATCTCAGTGGGTATCAGATCGTGGGATAATAGGGACCATCTGATCATGGCTTTAGAAAACAGTATGACCACACCCAACCCAGGTTGAAAGTTAGATCAGGTGAGGAAATGGAAACTACTAGCTGGAAATCTTTGTAAAAACCAGCTGAATCTGATAACTCTACTGCCTTCACTTTGCTGTGAGAAAAATCTGCAGTGACTTGATAAATTAAGAAAACCTTTGTGTTTTTTTTTTTTTTTCTGTTTTTTTCCCCCTAGGGATAAAGTCAAGAATTAACTACCAGACCCAAATGGAGACAACCTGTCTTTCATTCAAGCCAATAGTATATTTCCTGTGCTGGATACAACTACCAAATTCTACAGGGAAAACAAAGAGATAGCTGCAGAATGTTCACAGGTAGATCTTCGAAGTTAAGCTGAGCATTTCTTCATTTTTCTACCCAAAGCAGATCTACTCAGATCAAAGAACAAAGAAAATAGCTTATATAATTGTGAGGTAAAGAAACTTAAAAAAAAAAAAAAAAAACTTCTTGTAAGTCAAAAGCACTGTACTCTGAAGAAGATCAATGGGCTTGATCCAAGATTTTAAGTCAACAGAGTCACCTTCTCTCAAGAGTATATTTGCAACCATGTCTTCCACCTCCGGCCTGTAACCCCTGCTGTGAGTCCAGTTTCTTCAAAGAAAGCACTTGTAACAGCCACAGTCTATTCTGATCAGACTTTCTTCATTAAGGACATGACTGTGAGTCAGGTTATAAACTACCTTGAAGTTAGGGTAATTGTATGCCTCTAGAATTGACACAGGATACTGTCTATCCTGACCAGGAGGTGTTTTATGGAGTCCTCCCATCTGCTTACTGCCATCTTCCAGCCTTAGACCTGCCAACTCTTCTCAGTGGGAGAGATTTCTGCTCTTCTCTCTCAAAAGTAATTTCTCTCCCTCTGGCCCCCACCATCCAGAATCATTTTCCTAATAGAAAGTGAATTCTAGCCCAGAGCTTCTAACATCCCTAATGTCGAAGGTGCTGATGGTGCTTTATAAGTGGATGGCAGGGTGGGGGGGGGGGGGGGGGGGTTGTTTTTGTCCCCAGAGCACAAATCACTTCTACTGAAGGAAAACCTTTTCTCTTTTCTTACATCATTGCATTCTTATGTCCAAACTGCACCCTTTTTCTGTTCTTTACTATTTTCTATCCAGAATCAGTGGATCTGTGCTACATAGAAAGTCACCCCCTGCTTCCCTGCAAAAACTATCTTTCAGATAGAAAAGAAAGTGTGGTGAGAACAAAGAGGAGTGACAAGTTTCTCTTCTAAAAGTATCATCTGTTGACAAAAAAGCAAGTACTCCAAGGCCAAAATAAACAAATACATAAACAAGTCACAAGTATCCACGTTCAATTTACAGATTCAGCCCTCTGGGACAAGTCTCTTATGAGAGCTCCTAATATAACATAGCTGTGTCTACCTTTGCTTTCCTCCTCCTTTTACATATGACCATAGGCAACAAAAAGGAGATATTGTTTACTGCTGTAAAGTAGGAATCTTATACATGATAAATTCATTTCCCAAAGATCTTACTTACATTCATAATATAATACACATATCTGACAATGAAGAATCAGTAATTGTATTCAAGCAGTAGAGCTAATTAATGAGGGGTTGCTTACTAAAATCTTACAGAAGCTCAACGAAACCTTCTCCCTTCTTTTCATGGTTTCCTAAGGAGTTATAATTTAACATCTTATCAAGTACAGTCATAATTGAGGAATATAAAAGTTGCTCCATTAAGGGAGTGTTACCAAGTCGACAATAAGAACTCTCATCTCTAAGAAAATAACACCCTCTATGCATTTTTTAATTGTCATTTACTGAAACACCAGAAACAACAAAACAGTAATCCACGGCTGTGTAGACAGTGAATAAAAATACCAACTCAGGGGGCGCCTGGGTGGCTCAGTCTGTTGAGCGTCTGACTTTGGCTCAGGTCATGATCTTGCAGTTCATGAGTTCGAGCCCCACATTGAGCTCTGTGCCGACAGCTCAGAGCCTGGAGCCTGCTTCGAATTCTGTGTCTCCCTCTCTCTGCCCCTTCCCCACTCATGCTCTGTCTCTCTCTGTCATCTCAAAGATGAATAAATGTTAAAAAGTAAAAATAAAAAAAAAATTCCAGCTCAGGAGCCAGAGATTCCAGTCTTGGCTCCACTGATTAGTATGTGGTTCCACTTCTCTAAGCCTCAGTCTTCTGAACCAGAAAGTGGGAAAATAGTACTATTTCCTTCAAAGGGTCTTGTGAGGATTAAAGAACACATTGTGCATATCACATAATAGCTGGCACCTAGCAGGAATTTATCTGTAATTTACTACCTCTACAGTTTTACAAAGAACATGTACTTACCCTGCCCCATTTGATCCTGACAGCATCAATATGAGGCAGGCAAGGCATTATTATTGTCACCTCCATTTCACAAATTAAAATAAAATTAGATCAGATTGATGAATTGACCTGCATTTGCTCACATAGCTCATGGTAGATAGGCCAGCACTTAAATCCAGGGTTCCCAACTCCAAAATACATGCTCATTTTACTACACTGTTTTATACTTTTGGGTGATTATAAATTTCTTTCATTACTCACATAAAGTTATTTTACTTGATTCTAACAGCAATCACATGACACAGGTGGGGTAGACATTATATTTTGCAATTTGTCAAATGGGAAAACAAGTTAGGGCACCAAGGTTTGCTAGTGTCAGGGCAGCAACTAAAACCAAGTGTGTTGCCTTTTTGACTGGTGAAGAACCCCCAAAAGAAGAAACAAACTCCTCTTAAACTACAATGGAATCTAGTTTTTCAATTACTGCTTTAAAACTTTCAAAAATTAACTATGTTCAATTTACAGAAGGTGCTTCCAGCAAATCCAGTGCAGTTAACCTTTCAGAACTTTTTAAAGGGCAATTTATAATCAAAGGTGGGAAAGATAAGCTATCTAAGTTATCTAATAAATATGCATCACCAGGATTCCGCCTAATCTTAGGCTCTTACTTTGCAGACTCTGGGGTTGAGGGCTGGGGTAGGGGAGGCACACAGAGGGAGGGCAGGCATTGTCCACTGGTCTCCTGGCTCCTGGAGCCACCTGGGCTGGGGAAGCATGGGGCAGGGGAGGGAGGTGTGGCTGGCCCACACCTAGTGGCTGGCCTCACCAGCCCCTGGAGCTCGGGTTTTCCCAGGAAAGGTCGCCTATTCAGGTGTCTCAGGATAGCCATTTCCAGACGGGAGCAGGGCAATTGTTCATTGAACGCGGCCCAGGGAGAGGAGATGTTGTGGCTCTGCAGGAGAGCTGGTAATTTTGTAACCAGCAAATGAAAGGGCAGAGAAGAATCACCAGGAAACCTTTCATTCGGAGGTATCTCTAATTTGTGCAATTATGTAAATGCATTATGCAGCTCTCCTTAGATTCAGTACTGGTAGGGATAAGGGATATTCAAGCTGTCTGACAAGGTTCACTTGGTCTGTTTACTGGGTATTTAGTTGGAAGACAGAGGGGTCAGAGTAGAGAGCTTTATTCAAATATTTCATAGTTTTGGAATCTTTTATTTCTGCTTCATTTTTTAAATCTTTGACTAAAGCAGAAGACCAAGACTTTAGTTCTGTACTACCATCCAGTTTTATAAAAATTATATACAGACTGACAGTCTCTAAATAGAGTTATTTCTCTACAACAAGCAAGATCAGAGAAGGCAGGCACATGATTTGACAATAATGGAGAAGGGGAGAGGATTGCACACCCACTGGAGGAAGGCTGGGGTCTTGGGAGAGTTAGTAGTGCAGGACCCAGCCAGAACCACATCAACGAGGTCTTGGCCACTGTGAAGATAAGATATCAAATTGAAACTAAAATATCAAATAATGTCAGTCTTTGTAGACATTTTGCAGTGACAATTACTAGTTTTTAAAAATTTATTGGCTTGAAATTCATTTTGTTTTGTGTTCCAGAAATGTTGGAACTAGACTTGATGTTCAAGTAAAGTAACATCTCACATCTGGTAAAAAGAAATCCCTTTGTTTTATACAAATTTCTTCATTCCCCAATGTGTGAGCCTAAGCACAGTTGCAGTTGAGAGAAGGAAGGCAAAGTGTACATTGGAAGTCAAGTGAGGGGAGGGAGAGCTCTCCAAAGGATGCAGGGGCTGGTGGTGATGGGCCATGGTCACGGTGTCAGGCCATGAGTGAAGACAGTCCACAGTAAAAGACTGAGCTTGGATACCAGATTGGGGCAATTCAGGGGCTGGATGGGGAGAATTAAGAACCTGGAAATGGGTATGAGAAATTTATAATTATTGCATTTGTGGCTCAAAACATCCCTAAAAAGTGATTTTTTTTGGTCTCCATTTTATAAGTGAGGAAATAGGCTCATTAAAGTAAGAGATTTGCTCAAGGTCATGCAGCAACTATAGGGTAGAACAAGTCCTACATACCAGGCCTCAGTCCAGTGCTCTTCTGGATGTTGATGAAGGCTGTTGCATAGAATGAAATCCTTATTCCAGTGCGTGATGGACACAGAGGTTGCCACCCGATTCCCATTTCCCCCTTCTTTTTCACTATATATATATATATATATATATAGAAAAAAAAAACATCAATGGAATATAATCTGATAGATTATATTCCATTGATGTAACAGTTAGTCTGCATTTGTACCTCCAGAACTAGTCTCCTTCCTTTCTCACTCTGTTCTGTGCATCATATGGCCTTCTTTGCCCTTTGGCTTCTGTTTGGGATCAGCCTTGGGAGGCCCTAGCAGCTGGACCAAGGCTCCTCTCTACTGGACTCTCCACAGCTATAACTATCCTTATGTTTCAGGAACACTCTTCCCTCCCCTTGCACCTCAGGCTTAAGGGAGGTACTAATTCCCAAAATTACTAGCCCCCAGGAGCTTTGCTGTTCTTTACTGGCCCCTTTAAACCTGCCCCTACCTCAGTATTTTGCTGGTTTATTCAATTCTTTTAGAATCAAGTGTTCCATTCGATTCTTGTAGAGACTGCTGTCTTTGCCCTTCCACAGGGTAAGTCTAAGCTAGTCAATAGATTGCATTCCCTTGACCACTGTTCTTTCCAGGAATTTTCAAGAGACTCAGTCTTAGCCAATCAGCCCGAAAAGAATGGTGCATATTGCATGTTTAAGGGACCTCACTGTGTCTGTGTCTGTTTCTCTCTCTCTCTCTCTCTCTCTCTCTCTCTCTCTCTCTCTCTCACACACACACACACACACACACACACACACGCAATTCCCATTGCCAGGAGCCACCACAGACAGCACCACAGTGAAGCTGGTTCTAAGGACAGAGTAGGAGGACAGAGTAAGCCTGGGTTCTTCATGCAATCACTCACCTACTGATAATATTATATCTTGAGCCAGTTCTACCTTTGGACTCCCAGTTATTTGACATAATAAATTTTCCTTTGTCCGTTTCCTTAAGTCCATTTAGGCCAAGTATTTCTACTGCTTGTAGTCAAAAGCATTCCCAAACAGAGAAAGGGGGGAAAGACTGGAAACAAAGAGACATAAGAGACTATCACATTTGTCCAAATTGTAAAAAGAAAAAAAAAAAAACAAAAACAAAAAGAGAGAGAGCCTAAAGTAGGACAATGGCAGAGACAATGGGAGAGTGGGAAAGAGACAAATCTTAGTACATATCTTTTCTGTATGTTGCATGTATGATAAATACAGAGCCACATAAAAGCCAAAACAATGTGTAGAAATCATCACATTAAATAAATACCCAGATAAACTACATTGAAATTTGTTTCAGAGGTCAGATGTGAACATGCTGTAGATAATATAAGGAATTATCTTTAAGATGATTTTATGTTATCAGGCCATTCTAAATTACTGTTTCAATTTTGTCAGATATATTATTGTCAGAGTTGGAGACATGTGGTCTTCTGCCGGTTCCAATTTTTTACTAAATATTCAAATGGTACATGGTGTTGGAAGCATTACTTATATGTCACCTGTAATATGATTTTCTGTAAATAATGGCCACACATTTTATATCTTAAGTCCTCTAAGCATGCATTTAAAAAAATAAAACCTGAAAACATGAATAGACACTTCTCTAAAGAAGACATCCGGATGGCCAACAGGCACATGAAAAGATGTTCAGCGTCGCTCCTTATCAGGGAAATACAAATCAAAACCAC
>NW_024412434.1:1456299-1477037 GCF_014898765.1 Herpailurus yagouaroundi
AGGGTTGATGGGGGGTGGGAGGGAGGAGAGGGTGGGTGATGGGTATTGAGGAGGGCACCTTTTGGGATGAGCACTGGGTGTTGTATGGAAACCAATTTGACAATAAATTTCATATATAAATAAAAAAAAATTAAAAAAAATAAAATAAAACCTACACTAAACCTTTTAAAATGTTTTGTTAAAATGAAGAATTCTCCTGTAAAGCAAATAATCACATTCTTGATATGTGTGCTCAGATTTATAAATTCCTATCTTTGCCTACAAAAAAAATTCTTAAAACAGAGCACAGTTTTAGAAACTAAGTCTCTAGAAATTACATTGTTGAATCAACAAAGATTTATTGTTTATGTGATACTTTTCTGGGTACTCTAAAGTTCAAAAAGTCCTCAAATACTTTTTCAACAGCCTAGTTAAAAGAATACAACAAGTAAGCTTTACTAGAAACCAAAAAACATAAGTAAAAAAAATGCATTAAAGCTTATGCTCCCAGAGCATAAGATGTCTGGGAGTTCACAGTAGGCAGAAATCATATAGGATCAAAATAGTCAAATAATTCCAGATATGTGTTTACTTCCCCAACTCTTTCCAAATGCCTTCTAGGACACCAAGCCAAAGCTACAATCTGCATTTCTCAGACTACTTTGGAGCTGTGGGCTCTGGAGATAGTCTAGGTGCTGCCAAAGAGCTGCACCAACGTAAGAAGTCTGTCCTCTGTAGAGGCAATCACATATACAGCTGGGCTATTCTTACTAATGCAGTAGCATAAGTGTGGGCTTCTGTGGTAACACTGGTTGAAGTTCTTGTGTCCCTTCCCTATTATCATAGATGCAAAGAGACATGAGGTTGTGGCAGTGGGATTTTCACTACCTTCTTACATCTCCTGACTGGGGTGGTTACCAGCAGTGTAGCATCCAGACCTGGTTTTCACACCCCCTGGGGATTCTGTAAGCTATTTAATACACATGAATAAATCTTCTTGCTTAGACTAGCTAGAAGGAATCTAAGAACCCTGTCATATAAAGTCAAGGAAGACTACAGAAAACAAGAAATCGGAGCTAAGCATTTGAAAACTGGGTAGAATTTGAATATTGAAAAAGAGAGAAGAGGAAATTCCAGGTGACAAGAGACAAAAAACTAACAGACAAAAAAGACATGTGGAAAATGGAGCAGAGGGTTCTAGAGACTAAAACCAATGACACTAGAGGGTTGATATTGAAGAGTTGCAGAAATTAGATGGAAGAGGAGGTCAAGCTCAAGTTGCCCCATAGATCCCTACCTGACAAACTAACATAGCTTCTTGTTTTTACCCTAGGTTCAACACAAAATGTACTAAAGACAGGTAGATATGATATACAGCCATCAAACTAGAAAGCAAAATTGATCAAAGACTGGAAAGCATTAAAGGAGGAAATAATAAACAAAATAATAGATAAGTAAAAAACATGAATATGAGAGCGGTCCTAATCAAACTCTAATTATAACCCAGACGCACCATGGCATAATGGTTAGAAATGTGAAGCCAGAACCAGATTCCCTGAGCTTGTATCCTGGTTTCTAGCTGTATCATTTCCTTGTTGTGTAACTCTGAGCAATTCCCTTAACCTAACTGTGCCTCAGTTTCCTCATTTATAAAAAGATTTCATCTACTTCATAAGGTTAATGTGAGGATTAAGTGTATTACATCTATGAAGTTGTTGGAACCATGAGTAGTCACTACAAAATTGTTTGTTATTGTAATTAATACATAAATATAAAAATACATAAGCTATTACATTAAAATCAGCTCACCAATTAAAACCTTGTAGCTCAGATTGGGTTAAAGAGAGAGGACAACTATATTCTCCATTTAAAACTTAAGAATACAAAGGTTGAAAATAGTGCAGTCACACTGGAAAACACTACGAAGTTTCCTCAGAAAAAAAGAAAAATAGAACTACCCTGTGATCCAGCAATTGTACTACTCACTGTTTACCTAAGGAATACAAAAATACTAATTCAAAGGGATACATGCACCCCCAATGGTTAAAGCAGCATTATCTAAAGGAGCCAAATTATGGAAACAGCCTAAGTGTCCATTGACTGATGAGCAGATAAAGAAGAGGTGGGATAGATATACAACGGAATATTATTCAGCCATAAAAAGAATGAAATCTTACCATTTGCAACAATGTGGATGGAACTAGAGAGTATTGTGCTAAGTGAAATAAGTCAGAGAAAGAAAAATACCATATGATTTCACTTATATGTAGAATTTAAAAAAACAAAATAAATAAGCAAAGGAAAAAAAGAGAAAGTAAGAGAGAGACAAACCAAGAAACAGAGTCTTAACTATAGAGAACAAACCGATGGTTATCAGAGGGGTGGGAGCAGGGTGGGATGAGTGAAACATTTGAAGGGGATTAAGGAGCGCAAGTTTTGAATCAGCTATATTGTAAACCTCAAACTAGGATTGCACTGTATGTTAACTGCTTCGAATTTAAATAATAACTTAAAAATAAGTAAGTAAATAGGGGCGCCTGGGTGGCTCAGTCAGTTAAGCATCTGACTTCAGTTCAGGTCATGATCTCACAGTTCATGTGTTGGAGCCCCATGTCAGGCTTTGTGCTGACAGCTTGGAGCCTGGAGCCTGCTTCAGATTCTGCGTCTCCCTTTCTCTCTCTGTCCCTCCCCTGCTCACTCTGTCTCTCTCACTCTCAAAAAATGAATAAATGTTAATAAAAAAGTTTTTAAATAAATAAGTAAATAAATACAAAGGTTGAAATATAGACATAAAAAATAAAAATAGATCACTAACTTATATGCATCTGACATTATAGCTTATCAAAGAGATTGAACAGAATCCTTATAGTGATAAATCAAGCTGTCAAAAATTAGCATATAGAATATCTAAACAGCGTGACTAATAAGCTTGAAATATTAGACAAGAAAAATCATACCTACCAAACATAAAAATGATTTTTTAAACATACATATGGTATTTATAAAACCTGACCAGTAACAGACCACACAGCATTCCTCAATAAATTGCAGGAAAAAACAGTATAGACCATGTTTGTTTATCACAACAAAGTAGAAATGGAAATCATTGACAAAAAATGCTAGCTAAAAAAAAAATTTTAAGGCCATATGTCTAGAAACAAAAACACCACTAAATATATCTTATTTGAAGAAGTTATGTGAAACTTAAAATTACTTAAAACTGAATAATAAAAATGCGTGTGTCAATATGCATGTGATAAAACAAATGTAATACTAAAGATGAAATGTATAATTCCAAATGTATTTACCAGAAAATAAGAGAGATAAAAAAACAAATCACCAAAGTGTACTAAGAGTACATGTAAATGTAGGGCTTATTTGCACTAAAAGCTTTTCTCTGTAGTTTTAATTCAGTACAAGGAGATTTAAGGAGACATAAAACCTTCTTAATTTCTCCTTATCAAAGATCTTAATTTATGTTCTTCTAGGGACTGGCAGAATCACGTTCCTAGAGTATTTCTTTTCCATCATTCTATCAAGGCTTGGTGATATGACTAATTTTGCCCACGCCCCACTCCTTATCTAGCAACAAGGCACCAGCTGCAAGATTCAGTACCAGCTCCTCACCTTCCAGTCACCAGGGTCCTTAGGATTCTTGCCCCCAGGCATCTGTGCCAGAAACATTGATGAAATCACCTGACTCCCTTCTTCCCAGGCAGCCCCAGACATGCAAGACTTACACAAACTTGTCAGGTCTTTCTATCTCCGGGTCTTTTTATTTCCCCTTATTCCTAAATATTGATTTGGAAATATTTCTGATTAATACAATAAACTATCTATTTACCACTTGTAGTAAATTTCCTCCTTTCTTCAAAAATTAAAAAATATATAAAATATAAAATATGATTAAATGCTCTGGAGATAGATGTGTATATATTTACATATACATATCTACATTAAGGATATATATCTATCTATATCTATATCTATATATCTATATGAGAGACAGAGACAGAACACTTAGTTCTTTTTTGCTCTAAATTCTAGGGATATAGCCAAGAAAAACAAGATGTCAAATATCCCCACCCTGGGACTTTACAATCTTGGACACAAAAACAAAATAAGTCTATCAGATAGTATGATAATGCTGAGGAGAAAAGTAGAGCAAGTAATGGATAAAGAGTACCCAAGGGTGTGAGAGAGACAGGTGGTAATGATCGAAGGACAGAGTTAGAGCTTAAATCTGACTCCAGTCAGAAGAGACAGTAGAATCATTCTCTAGTTGACCAATACCAGAATCTCCATCACTGTAATTCCCTCTTTTCTTTCATCTTTACTCCCATCAAGGGACCAATGAATTTCTTTATGTTTTTTTTTTTAAATTTCTAATATTTTTGCAACCTATTTATCCTCCCCATTTTCCAAATGTGAATGCCTCTGTCCTCTTTCTTCTCCCCAAGACCCTACCCACAGCTTGGCCCTTCTGGGAGCTTCCCAGGAATGTTGGCCTAGGCCTGTCTCCCTGATGTCTGCATTCCATCCAGCAACTCTCTTTGGGTACTTAGCATCACTGCTCTAAACTCTTGCTAGGAACTCGGCTTTTTGAGTACAAAGGAAAATCTCAGCTAATGGTGCTTTGAGTACAAAACTTTCTTTGTATCAAAGTATCTGAATGAGAAGAAACAAAAAAGCAAATTATAAACTCTTGAAGTTATGCCACAAATGTCCACAGAGCCTTCTGGAAATCTGAGGATTTTCACTGTGTGGCTTCTGAAACCTCTGCTTCCTCATCTGTAGAATGGGAGTGAATAATCCCTACTTCATAGTATTGTTAGGACTGAACAGAATTGAGTACTTAGTATGTGCCTAGTACATAGTAAACCAATCGATGTTTCTATCACCATCATTTCAGATATAAGGTTTCTCTTCTGCTTCTCCTCTTGGTAATCCTTCTCCCTGCATTCAGATTCCCAGAGTTACCCTGAATTCCCTCCCTCTACCTCTCCTTAGATGAAAGTTTAAAAAGCAAGTCTGTTATCACTCATTTGTACTTGACCAGTAGTGTGATCCTAATTTACTGGGGATAAATGTCAGTGTGTCACCTCAACCAGTGTTTACATTTTGTTACATTTATTTATTTTTTAGAGAAAGAGAGTAAAAGCACTAATAGGGGAGGAGCAGAGTAAGGGAGACACAGAATCTGAAGCAGGCTCCAGGCTTTGAGCTGTCAGCACAGAGCCCCACATGGGGCTCAAATTCACAAACTGCAAGATCATGACTTGAGCCAAATTCAGAAACTTAACTAACAGAGCCACCCAGGTGCCCCCAGTATTTGCATTTTAAAATTTCAGTCTAATTTCGGAAGATCTTCTACCATACCAAGGAGGTTGGGAGAAATATGGGCAGTTAAGGGGGTTTGGAGTGAGCTCCAGAACCTCTCCTTCCTGCTTCCCTGAAATGGATAATTAAAAGTTCATCCAGTTGCAGCTGTGGAAAGCTACCACTGTGGTCAGGGACATTTTCCAGAATCTAATATTCAGCTCCCTGAGAGCCCCTCCTCACTTCTCCCCTCCTGTCATGAATGTTGAATATAGATTTCAATCTACAATGTGTTCAGGAGAGTTCTGAACACCATAGGAGACATCTTCCCTTTTGAGAAATGCAAGACATGCTGTTTGCATCTTTTCCCACAATGAACCCAGCTATAGGAATGTCTGTATGTGATGCTGTTATAAGTAATATCCCAGTCTTCTTTGAACTTTGGTTTCTCAACATAAGTGAATATTCAGTATCAAGTTTTTTGGTCTCCTTTATGGCGTGAATTTGAGTAGCTCAAACCCAAGATGCAAGAGCTGACAATTCCCACAGCAGAAACTGCCAACTAGGTGTCTAAATCTGCTAATGGAGCCAGAGCCCGGATTGAGCTCCAGGTATGTCATCAATGGGAAACCAAATCTTGTTCTGACTCCATAGTTTTAAAACAAGGGTAATATGATGAAAAATATTTAGGATTCATTACATAATAGGGCCTGGTCTCCCCCCTCCAAATACAATTTCTTTGAGAGAAGAATTAGTTTCCTATGTGTCCAATCAATCCTTAGCACCTTGTATATGACATAGACTTTGTCACCTTTGGTTAATTAAATATACCCCAAAACAAAAGCTGTGTTTTTCCACATTCCATATCCCATCAAACATCGTTCATGGATGGGCCCCTATTGGGAGGGGGCAATCTCTGGGCGCCTTCAACTCTTTACTTTTGGTGTCATGCACATGATGAAAAGAAATTGGACAATGTCATCCAATGGATGACTGGAAGGAATTCCAATGTTAGCAACAGCACTCAAAAAAGAGTACAATAAAGTTCTGAGACTAAAATATAGTGTCTTTTGTTGAAAGAGACAAGGCTTATGAAAAGTTTCTACCATTTGTGCAAGCTTTTCCTTATAAAGCACTGATTAGAAACATGAGATCGTAAATTACTTCTAGCTGGTAGGGCCAGTTTTTACTGTTGCCAATTACCATACACTCTGGATTCACAATGCAGAGACTTGTGTGTGAGCAAGTCAACCTTCTGGAGCTGCCAATGATGAAACCAATTCTGAGGGAAGAGCCACCAAGAAATGGGATTATTAGCTACATGGGCAAAAAAGAAAATGCTTAGTGAAAAATAAAAAATTGTTTTAGAAAAATCACCTGAGCAACAGAATCCCTTGCTTTCTTTTAGCAGCTTTAAAGATAGACTATAATAAGCACCAAGGAGCCAAGCAACTGAGCCTTGTTATTCTCAGCTGCATCTAATCGCACACCTGTTCACATTCATTAACCCTTAATGTCTGATAGCATTTCCACAATTTCCATGGAGGCTGGCATTTTCTCCTCACCTCAGTAATGAACTGTGCAGGGGTGTGCAGCTAAAGAGAAAACCAGTGAAAGCCTGGGGATGATGAGCCCATTCAGTGTTCGAAGGGTCCTAGCTACACATGCAATGGTCACCCTGGTCTATGGGACACCCAAGTGAAGAAAGACCCTTTCTGTCCAGTGACCCCAGGGGGGGCTGCAGTTTAGTATGACTTCTTGTTCAGCCAAGGGCAAGAGCTCTTTCTTCACCCGATAAAATGCATTCTCATTACAGGCTTGACATTACTTACAGATAAACGACATTCCCATTATTTAATATTCTCCCTGGAAGCCTAACTCACACTGACAGTAATCGTGTTTAGCAGAGTGTCCAAATTAACTGGGACCTGACGGTTTCAAATGACCTGCACAGTCTAATAAGTCCTTGTACCAAAATTATAAGAATTACACACAAAATCTCAAAGGTATTCAGAGCCACAAGGGGTGATATTGAGGAGGGAGGCATAGATACAGTAAAAGTTATTTCTACAATGCCCTTCTTGTGATTGCCCTGACTCAGTCACCTGAGTGACTGAACACTGATTTTTCTATAATGCTGCTCGTGCTTATATATTTTTTCTGTCAGCGTTCTTATAGCCCAGTTAGCATTAACTTCTAGAGAAGGCCTGTCATCTGTATAAATGTCAGGAAAACCCTGGGCACCGGCTAGGGCTCAAAAAAGTTTTCAGTGCCTGACGTTGAAAACTACCCTCCACTCGGCCTCAGCATCATGACTTTCTTTGCCCTCCCTCCCCATTCTTATTCTTTTCCTACCTGTAAGAGAGAAAAGCAGAAAAGAAATGCCTCCAAGAGAAGTTGATTTTGGTCATCAGTGTGGAAGCTTTGCCAGGTCTGAAACATAATTCTGAGAAATCTTGCTCCCCACTTTTGGCTCAGAACCAAAATGTGCCTCCTCCCTGAATTCCGGGCTGAGAAGCACTTGGGAAGGAGACACCTGGAAGGGACAGGCTGTGTTCCCAGGCAGCTGAACCACTGACCTGGGAAACAGTGTTCCAACCAGCCCACAAACCTCCCTCACCTTCAGAGGGCACATGTTGTTTTTAATTCCCTGTCCTAGATGTATCCACCACTGACAAATATGTATCTGTCTTGAGGCCTGTCCTGGAAGCAGAGGGCTTTCTCTGCTCACATCACATCCCATACTTTGTACAAGACTGGCATGGACTAAGCATTAAAGGGATGTCTTTTGAATAAACAAGCAAATATGTCAGTCTATCAACTCCCTTCCTCCATGTTCCTCTGTCCCTCAGACTTCACTGTGGCCCTTTATGATTCTCCTTTCCCTTCATTCTCACCTGGCACTCTGATTTTATCTGAATGAAAATGTTGTGGAAGGAACAGAAAGCACCATGAGAGCTTCTCACAGAATCTCCTCATGTTGGTGCCGATAGACACAAATACAAGGGTAGTTCTTGTTCCATGTTTCAGTGGTTGAATTTGTTATCATTATCATTATTATTATTATTTATTCCCTAACCAGTTCCCCAGATTTCATGAGAAATAATTAGATCTCCTATCACTCTACTAAATGCTTACTAGTTTAACTTACCAAAGCCAGTCCAAAACAAGGGATTGATCTGAAAGACCTGGTAAATACTTGGGATGTTGTAGTAAATTAGAGGGGACAATGTAATGCCAGCTTTTTGTACTAAATTTCCCCCCTACTTAGTTCATCCTTTCTCAGAGTCTATAAACAGATGTAAATGGTTTTGGGTCATTTGTTGCCACAATTTAATTTTACACAGGATTCACCTACCTCTACATTTTACCCCTCCCCAAATGCAACAGCTGTAGCTGCTTTGAAGCCATTGGATGGGGATAGAGTTCATACAGGATAGATTTCTTTAGGCAGACATTTGAATAGGAAATTGGGATCACATTGAAAGAGAGAAACTCGCCATTATTCAAATAGGGAGCCTTTAGAAAGATTGAGAATAGGGAGGAAGAGCCTCTAGAAAGTTTCTCTTCTGTGCTTGTGAGCCACCCCTGCCTTCAGCAGCAGCTCAGAAGCCCACTTGACTTTAGACAGTAGAGGAAGCTTGGAGGTGGTATGGAAGGAGGGGCTGGGAGGCTGAGAAGAATCTCACAACTCTCCCAAGCCCAGGAGAAGAGACTCAGCAGCTGCCTAGGGCCCCTCCCCAGTCTGACCCCTGCCCAGGTCCTCTTCCTGAACACATACCCTGGACTCTGCTGGCAACTGTGAGCACTGGAATGGGATGTGGGATAGAAAAACAGTGAAGAGGAAGGATGTGGAAGGGATATTTAAAAATAAAAAGTGAAGAATTAAAAAACAATGTAATAGCAAAATGAGAGGGGTAACACCTGGAAAAGCTCTCGTGGGAATTTGCAATACCAACATAGGAATATCTGGAGGGAGACACTACTCCATTTCATTTGATGAAAAACGCCTGTGGTTTCTAGCAGCTATATGTAAATTGCATCAATGACCTTCTCTTGTTTCCACTGCTATCCCCCAAGTCCAAGTTAAGGTCACCTCACTTGAACTATAAAATAGCCATATAACCTGCCTCCCTGCCTTCCAGCTGTGGCCCTCAAACTGTTTTACACAATGACCGAAAGGCTCTTTTTAAAACATAAGTCTATCCATTGATTCCCTAATTAAGACCCATTAATGGGACACACCTCTCTCAATCCAAACACAGATAAGAAATAGATAATATAGAAAAATAGAAAACTAAAGGCATTAATGAGGATCTAAAAACAGGATAAATCTCTATATTATCCAGAAACATAAGAGAAACACAAGTTTTTCTTGTTCTGCTGAGGCCAGGGCCTGTAGGATGCCCATTCTAGAAGGAGGCTATAGCAGCCTACAGTTTGGGTCCAGTGGGGTAAAGAGGATAAAATTCCTCCACTCAAAAATAGGGATCCAGGCTAGAATTACTTAACAACTCCCACCCCCACTCCCAATATTGTTCAAAAAAGAAAGTAAAGAAACTAAAATTTGTAGCTAACCATCCCCTGGGGGCTAGAATTTTTAGTAAGCTACAAGTCCAGAAAAAAACAGAACATAGAAATGAAGTCCCCAGTCAAGTCAGGAAGTAAGCCAAGATACTGTCCCCAGTACCACTGTGGGACAGGAGTCCTCTAAAGCCAGGTTTAGAGCAGGGAGTCCTGAGCAGCTGGGCAAAGGGAGCCACAAAACCACTGGCCTAGGAGGGGTAAGCACAAAAGGAAACAGAAAAAAGAAAAACAAAAACAAAAGCCTCCCACACAAAATAAGCCTGCAAAGCAAAATTCCAAAACAGAGGAAGAAATCTAATACTGAGATAGACAGCCAACAAAATCAACGTTCAGAACATGAATATGTCCCATAGGAAACTAAGTTTGTGGGAGTCATGTGCCAAACTTTAAAATAGATATTTGACTTGTCCAATAAGATAAATGAATAACTTCCATTTTAAAAGACTGAAAAAATTTTGAATAGAAATAAATGAATAATATAAAAGCATAGAGTTGAAAAAAAACTCAGTAAATGAGATATTTCCAGCCCTGACATAGAGAAGTGGTGCATTGCAAGGAATGTACCACAGAGAGATTTTATGCAATTGAGATACACAGAGAATGACTTGAGCAGCTCTAAATACCCAACAGAAGTTCTCAGACAAGGAAGTAGAAGCACTATCCAGAATTTAAAATTGTCCAAATTTGAAGAAAGACTTCAGACTAATCTTCAGGTGGAGAGTACATTCCACGTACCAATCAGGGTAAATAATGGTAAATCCATTCCCAGAAAAATCAGAGTAAAACTCTGAAGAACATGAAGAATAAAAAGAAAATGTTTACAGCTACAAGAGAGAAGACAGATTATCTATAAAGGAATTACATTTAAAATTACAGTGGAACTTCTCAACAACAATAGATGACAGAGACAATGAAATTATATCTTCAACTTGAGAAAAATTAGTAAATCTCAACCTCAAATTTCATACCCAGATAAACTATAATTCAAGATTCAAGACATAGAAAAATTAAGAGTTAAGTACCCACAGACCCTCATTTAAAAATATTTTTTAATTAACAAAAAATATTAAATGATTAATTCAAGAAAAGGGGGAAAAAGGGTAAGTGAAATGTGGAAAAATGAAGGAAAACTGAAAGGTGACCAGAGAAAAAGATAAAATGTTTTGGTAAATACAACTATTAAACAGAAAAAAAACATTGTTTTTAAAGGAAACAAGAAACAAAGACAAGATGGATAGAATATTTTATGGATAGTTTATATGTGCTAAGGACCACATCACATTCAGAGGCAGGATAGAAATGCTATGTTAGAAAAATTTATAACTAAAAAGATGTTGGTTTACAAGTTAAGAATAACTGATTAAAGAATAGAAACCAAATGTGTAGCTTCCAAGATGGAGCTTGGGAAGAGGGCAGAGTAAGGAGACTCTGACCTCACTCCAACCCACATTTATATCAATAAACCAGAGACTGATCCGAAGAGTAGCAGAACAAATTCCACAACTAAATATAGAGAATAAGCTGCATCTAAAAGTTTAGGAAGATCAGAAAAGCATGGAGAGGCTTCCTGCAAGAGGGGGGAAGCTGTCCACCTGGATAGGGCAGAGAAATGGGCCCTCACACCAGGAAACTCACAGAGGGCAGACTAATCCCCTGGGCTTTAAAAGTCAGAGGGGCTGAATTCTGTGAGTTTTTAAAACTAGTTGGACTTGGAGCCTGGAGCTTTAAAAGTCAGCTGACTCAGCACTGAGTAAGCCAGGAGGGCAAATGATAGCCAGGTCTCTGCCCCTAAAGAGATAGCAGACTGCACAGAAAGGCAACGTAAAAAGGGGCGGTATGCATAATGTCAGGGGCAAACAGGAGACAGATATATTCATACTGATTTCAGAGTGTGTTCTGGAACTTCTTTGAAAATGAGGGAACTGGCAGGACCATTTTCCTCCTCTACCCCTGCCCCCAACATAAACACAGAGCTACTGCAGGACATGGCACTGCAGAGACACTTGGTACCTAACCTACTAACAGCACACTATGCCCATGAGTTCTCCTGAAGAATTGTCCACTCCAAGTCTACTAGTCTTAGCCATGGGCTCAAGAAAATTTTTGTTGAAGTTGCCTGTGCATCCCACCTGGCATCAGATGCACAGCTGCCAACAGGTGCTGCATCAGACTCTGCATGGTGACCAACCACCTGGTCCCAGCCACACTCAGCCATCACCTTGCACCACACTGAACCTCATGCCTCTGGTCACCTGGGTGCACATCCCCCAGTCACCACATCACTTTGGAGAATCTGTTATAGGACTAGTGGCCCAGTACAAATTTGCTAATAGTGCCAACCTGCTTCAAGTTCCTGGTGAGCACACCACCCCAAAACTTGCCTGGATATGTTCTATTAAAACCACAGAGAGCAAGTACAGCACACAACAGACAGAAAGTCAGTGCAGACAATTGCACGGAAAAGAAAAGTAACTCAGACACAACAGCAGGGTATAAGCAACACACACAGGATACTCTCCTGAACTGGCAGGTTCTGGCGAACAGGGGACACTGTACTGCAACGCACTCCAGGACCTCTTCTTCATAAACTCACTACTTTCAAGAGCAGAAGACATAGCTGACTTTCCCAACACAAAGAAACAGACACAGAGAAGCAGACAAAACATGAAGACAGAGAAATTTATCCCAAATGAAAGAACAGGTCATGGACATGGCCAGAGATTTAGGCAAAACAGATATAAGTAACATTCCTGGTTAAAAAAAAAAAAAATGTAAAGCAATGATCATAAGAATACTCACTGAAATTGAGAAAAGAGTGAAGGCATGACTGAGACTCTTAAAACAGAGATAAGGAATAATATATAAGAGATAAAGGGCTGGATTAATGAAATGAGAAACATGCTTGATAGAAAAAGCAGCAGGATGCAACAAGCAGAGGAATGAATTATGGACCTAGGAGACAAAGTAATGGAAAGTAATCAAGCTTAGCACAAGAGAGGAAAAGGATTATGCAACACAAGAACAGACATGGGGAACTCAGTGACTCTATCAACTCTAATAACTTTTTTATTATACAAGACCCAAAATGATAAACAAAAGGGGACAGATAATTTATTTGAAGAAATAATAGCTGAAAACTTCCCTAATCTAGGGAAGGAAACACATATCTAGATCCAGGAGGCACAAAGAACTCCCATCAAGATCAACAAAAGCAGACACAAACCAAGACATACTGTAGTTAAATTGGTAAATTATAGTGATAATCAAATTTTTTAAAACCAGACAAAAGAATAGGGGCACCTGGGTGGCTCAGTTGGTTAAGCATCTAACTTCAGCTCAGGTCATGATCTCATGGTTCATGGGTTCAAGCCCTGCATTGGACTCTGTGCTGACAGTTCAGAGCCTGCAGCCTGCTTCAGATTCTGTGTCTCCTTCTCTCTCTGCCCCTCCATGACTTGTGCTCTATCTCTCTCTGTCTCTCAAAAATAAATAAATGTAATTTTTTTAAACAAAGAATAAAGTAACTTACAAGGGAAAACCCATAAGAGATTTTTCAACAAAAATTATGCAAGCCAGAAGGGAGTGTCATGATATATTCAAAGTGTTGAATGGGAAAAATCTGCAGCCAAGAATATTCTATCCAGCAAGGCTATTATTCAGAATATAAGGAGAGATAAAGAGTTTCCCAGATAAACAAAAATTAAAGGAAATCATGACACTAAGCCAGCCCTGCAAGAAATACTAAAGTGAACTCTGAGTGGAAAAGAAAGACCAAATGTGACAGTATAAAGGTAGAAATGACAAAAGTTAAAAGAGAGAGAGAGAATCACAAAATCAGTAAAAATAAATACTTCTGTCAAAAATCAGTCAAGGAATTCATAAAAAATGATATTGTATATAAAAACATACAGCTAAAACATGGGGAGGAAAAGAGAAAAGAATGGGTTCAAACTGAAATGACCATCAACTTAATATAGACGGCTATGTGTAAAAAAAAAAAAAAAAAAGACTGCTATGTGCAGAAGTTATATACAAACTTAATGGCAACCATATATCAAAAACACTAATAAATATACAAAGAATAAAGGGAAAGAAACACAAATATATTACTAAAGAAAATCAGCAAACCATGAAAGAGGTAAAGATAAGAATGGATCACAGAAAATGTTCAGAAACAACCATAAAACAAATAATAAAATGACAAAAAACACATTTCTATCAATAATTACTTTGAATATAAATAGACTAAATTCTCCAATCAAAAGACATAGGGTAAGAGAATGGATAAAAAACAAAATCCATCTATATGCTGCCTATGAGAAATTCATTTTAGGTGTAAAGATATCTATAGTTTGAAAGTGAGGGGATGAAGAAATATCTATCATGCAAATGGCTGTCAAATAAAGCCAGAATAGCAATACTTACATCAGACAAAATAGAATTTAAAACAGACTGTAACAAGAGATAAAGAAGGACTCTACATAATAATAAAGGAGATAATCCAACAAGAAGATATAAAAATTCTAAATATTTATGCACCCAACATAAGAGCACCCAAATATATAAAACAGTTAATAACAAGCATAAAGGAACTAATTGATAATAATACAATGATATTAGGGGACTGTAACATCCCACTTACATCAATAGAGAGATCATCTAAATAGAAAATCAACAAGGAAACAATGGCTTCAAATGACAAACTGGATTAGATGGATTTAACAGATATATTCAGAACACTCCATCCTAAAACAGCGGAATACACATTGATTCAATGCACACAAAACATTACCCAGAATAGATCATGTATTATCCCACAAAACAAGCCTCAACAAATTCAAGAATATCAAAGTCATACCATGAATCTTTCCTTGACCACAACACTTTGAAACTAGAAGTTAACCACAAGAAAAGATCTGGAAAGACCACAAATACATGGAGATTAAATAATTTGTTACAAAACAATGAACGGTTCAACCAGGAAATCAAAGAAGAAATTAAAAACTATATGGAAACAAATGAAAATGACAACACAACCATCCAAAACCTTTGGGATTCAGCAAAAGTGGTTCTAAGAGGGAAGTTTACAGCAACACAGTACTACCTCAAGAAGCAAGAAAAATCTCAAATAACAACCTAAATTTACACCTAAAGGAGCTAGAAAAAAAGCAAAAAAAAAAAATCTAAAACCATCAGATGGAAGGAAATAATAAAGATTAGAGGATATATAAATGACATAGAAACTAAAGGGATGCCTGGGTGGCTCAGCCAGTTAAGCATCTGGCTTCAGCTCAGGTCATGATCTCAGGTTTGTGAGTTTGAACCCTGTATCCGGCTCTGTGCTGACAGGTCAGGGCCTGGAGCCTGTTTCAAATTCTATGTCTCTGTCTCTCTCTGCTCTTCCCCAACTCACGCTCTGTCTCTCTCTCTCAAAAATAAATAAACATTTAAAAAATTAAAAAATAATAAAAAAAATAAATGACATAGAAACAAACAAACAAAAAATAGAACACATCAATGAAACCAGGAGTTGGTTCTTTGAAAAACTCAGTAAAATCGATAAACCTCTAGCCACACATATCAAGAACAAAAGAGAAAGGGCTCAAATAAACAAAATCCCTAATGAGAGAGGAGAAATAACCGGCAACACCAGAGAAATAAAAACAATTATGAGAACGTTATGAAAAATTATATGACAATGAAGTGGACAACCTAAAAGAAATGGAAATTTCTGGAAATTCCTGGAATTCCTGGAAACATATGACCTACCAAATTCCTGTAAACATATGACCTACCAAAACTGATATAGGAAGAAACAGATACTTTGAAGAGACAGATAACCAACAAAAAATGTTGAATCAGTAATCAAAAAGCAACAAATTAAAGTTTAAGACTAAATGGCCTCACAGGTGAATTCTACCAAACATTCAGAGAAGAGTTAATATCTACTCTTCTTAAACTTTTCCAAAAAATAAAAGTTGAAGGAAAACTTTCAGATTCATTATATGAAGCCAGGATCACTCTGACAACAAAACCAAATATAGATACAACAGAAAAAGAGAACTACAGGCCAATAACTCTTATGAACATAGATGCAAAAATCCTCGATAAAATACTAGCAAACAGAATTCAACAATACATTAAAATATTTATTTAACACAATCAAGTGGGATTTATTCCTGGGCTGCAATGGTGGTTCAATATTCAAAAATAAATCGATGTGATGCATTACATCAAGATAAGAAAGGATAAGAACCATATGATCACTTCAATAGACACAGAAAAGATATTTGACAGAGTACAAGAACCATTCATGATAAAAAAACCCTCAACTAAATATGTTTAGAGGGAACACACCTCAACAAAATAAAGGCCATATATGAAAAACCCACAGCAAACATTATCCTAAATTGGGAAAAACTCACAGTTTTCCCTAGGGTCAGGAACAAAGACAAGAATGTCCACTCTCACCACTTTTATTCAACATAGTACTGGAAGCTAGCCATAGCAATCAGACAACAATAAAAAAAAAAAAGGCATCCAAATCAGTAAGAGAGAATAAAATTTTCATTACTTGCAGATGATATGATACTATGTATAGAAAGCCTGAAAAACTCCACCAAAAAAACCCTACTAGAACTGAAAACAAATTCAGGAAAGTCTCAGGATACAAAATCAATATACAGAAATCCATTGCATTTCTATACACTGATAAGGAAGCAGCAGAAAGTGAAATTAAGAAAACAATCCCATTTACAATTGCACCAAAAATAATTAGATACCTAGGAGTAACTGTAACCCAAGATGTGAAAGGTCTGGTTTCTGAAAACTGTAAAACACTGAGGAAAGAAATTGAAGATGACACAAATAAATGGAAAAGCATGCCATACTCATGTAGTCAAAGAACAAATATTGCTAAAATGTCTATACTACTCAAAGAATATACACATTTAATGCAATCCCTCTCACAATACCAACAGCATTTTTCATAGAGCTAGAACAAACAATTCTAAAATTGTATGGAAACACAAAAGACCCCAAATAGACAAAGCAATCTTGAAAAAGAAAAGCAAAGCTGGAGGAATCACAATTCCAGACTTCAAGTTGTATTACAAATCTGTAGTAATCAATAGAATGCTACTGGCACAAAAATAGATGCATAGATCAAGGAACAGAATAGAAAACACAGAAATAAACCCATGACTATATGGTCAATGAATTTTCAACAAAGCAGGAAGGAATATCCAATGCAAAAAAGACTGTCTCTTCAACAAATGGTGTTAAGAAAACTGGACAACCATATGCAAAAGAAATAAATTGGACCACTTTCTTGTGCTATACACAAAAACAAATCAGGATGGATTGAAGACCTAAATGTGAGACCTTAAACAATAAAAATGCTAGAAGAGAGCACAGGCAATAACCTCTTTGACATTAGCAGTAGCAACTTTTTTCTAGATATGTCTCCTGAGGCAGTGGAAACAAAAGCAAAAGTGAACTATGAACTACATCAAAATAAAATCATCTTCACAACAAGAGAAACAACCAACAAAACTAAAAGGCAACCTATGGAATGGGAGAAGTTATTTGGAGATAACATATATAATAAATGGCTAGTATCCAAAATATATAAAGAACTGGTACAACTCAACACCCCAAAGTCAAATAATCTAATTTAAAAAATGGGCAGAAGACATAAACAGACAACTCTCCAAAGAAGACATATAGGGGACCAACAGACATATGAAAAGATGTTCATCATCACTTACCATCAGGGAAATGCAAATTAAAGCTATAATTAGATATTACCTCAAACCTGTCAGAATGGCTAAAATCAACAATGCAAAAAACAACAGATGTTGGTGAGAATGTGGAGAAAAAGGAACACTTTCACTGTTGATGGGAATGCAAACTAGTGCAGCCACTGTGGAAAAAAATATGGAATTTCTTCAGAAAGTTAAAAATAGAATTACCCAAGTACCCTATGATCCAGCAATCACACTACTTGGTATTTACCCCAAAATACAAAAAGAAAAAAGAAAACAAAATTCAAAGGGAGGCATACACACCTATGTTTATAGCAACATTATTTACAATAGCCAAGATATGGAAGCAGCCCAAGTGTCCATCAACTGATGAATGGATAAAGAAGATACACACACACACACACACACACACACACACACACACACACACACACTAGAATATTATTCAGTCATAAAAAACAAAGAATGAAAGAATGAAATCTGGCCATTTGCAAGGACATGAATGGAGCTAGAGAGTATAATGTTAAGTGAAATAAGTCAGAGAAAGACAAATACCATATAGTTTCACTCAAATGGATAATTTAAGAAGCAAAACAAACAGCAAAGAGAAAAAGAGGAGAGAGAGAGAGAGAAATTAAGAAACAGACTCTAACTATAGAGAACAAACTGATGGTTACCAGAGGGAGGTGGGTGTGGGGATGGGTGAAAAAGGTGATGAGGATTAAGGAGTGAGATTGTGATCAGCACCAGGTGTTGTTTGGAACTGTTGAATTACTCCATTGTGCACCCAAAAATTAATATAATACAATGTTAACTGACTGGAATTAAAACAAAAACTTAAATTTGAAAAAATAATAAAGTAAAATAAAAACTTAAAAGAAATGTTTAGCTTCTAAATCTATAAAGACTTAACAGGGAGAATCCGGGGCGCCTGGGTGGCTCAGTCAGTTAAGTATCCAACTTAGGCTCAAGTCATGATCTCACGGTTCGTGAGTTCAAGCCCCACGTCGGACTCTGTGTTGACAGCTCAGAGCCTGGATCCTGCTTCAGATTCTGTGTCTCCCTCTCTCTCTGCCCCTTCCCAGCTCATGCTCTCTCAAAAATAAAAATAAACATTAAAAATTAAAAATAAATAAATAAAAGGGGGAATCTGTAAAACTTTATCAATCTAATGGAGTAGAAAAAACTGATAAGGAGTGATAGTCTAAAAAATTTTTTAAAAGGTTGTTAAAACTATATCAGTAATAATAAAAATTGAAAAGGATTCACCCATCCATTAAAAGATTAACTGTGTTGCTTAATAACTCCCACCATATGCTACTTTCAAGAGACGATCTAAAAAAAAAAAGAAAAGAAAGAAACTAAGTTTAAAATACAGAAATAAATAATATGGCATGCAAATATATTATTTAAAAACAAACTTATTACAATTTTAATACTAGGGAAAAATTAAGGAAAAATGGATAAGGATACATAGAATTGGGATAGAAAGGACTAGAACTATATATAATTCTGCACACAAAGAAATGGCTACATATATTCTTTTTACATCATTATTTTCTAATGATGATTTTTTGGTCACAAAAGAAGTCTCAATGAAAATCAAAGATTTAGTACTCTATAAAAAAAAACACATTTTTTTTAACCAAAATGCAATTAAGTTATATATGAAAATTAAAACATAACACCAAAAAAAGTGTAATTTGAAACTTTTAAGTGCTCACAAAAGGAACTTATAGTTGAAACAAGAATTCACAATAGAAATCGGTAATGTTTAGAACTGAACAATAGTGAATTAACTGCATAAAAAACTTATGAGATGAAGCCATAAGGATATTTAATTATATAATTAAGGTGTTAACTGTATTAATTTTAAAAATTAAGATCAAACATACGTGAGTTAAATATTCAATCTAGACGTGTGGTGGGAAAGAATACATCTAAAAAAGAAAATGGAAAGGAAAGAAAGCTGATTCTTTGACAAAGATAATAAAATAGACAAATCACCCATAAGTCTGGTTAAGAAAAAAGAGAAAATACAAATTAATAATATTAAGAATAAAAAGAAGCCATGATTGTAGGCATAGAAATATGTAAAATTGAGATAATTCAATAAACTATTTTATAAAAATAAATTTGAAAACTTAACTAACTTTTTAAACATTAAAAATTACCAATATTAACTAGAAGAAATAGATAACTGAATAAATCAATAATTCATTTTAAAATTAAATTAGTAATCAAACCTCTATCTCAAAACTTATCAGATCTTCTAGAGGTTGAGTGTTACCAAACTTTTATGCAACAAATAATTTCTCTTTTACTGTTTCAAAGTTAGATGAGAATAAAAAGGTACCCATTTGGTAAATATCAATGTCAAAAGAGACAGAAGCAATGTTGCAAATACCTTTAAAAATTAATTTTTACAAAGCAAGTCAAATTTAAATGCTTAAGAAAATATTATATGGTATAATAATATAACCATTGCCAAGACAAAGAGAGATACAAGTATTTAAATGATATTTCAACTTAAGAAATACAATACAAAATAGAGATTACAAGGGAAAAATTGTCAAGTCAATAAGGAAAGGCATTTGATAAAATTCAACACCTTTTCATTATCAAATTGTATTTGAAACTACAAATAATTAGGAAAATTATTAAACTAAATAACTTGCTAATAACAATATTAATATTACACTTCATGGTAAAACTTTAGAAAAATCTTACTCAAGTCATGGAGTTTTTTAAAGTTTCCAGTTCTCACCATTTGTATTCAACATTACACTAAATGTTCCCTTCAAATCAAGAGAACAGGGGGAAAAAAGGCAAATATGAAAATTAGATGAAAAGACAAAATTTTCCTTTATTTGTAGATGCTATGATCTTCCACAGAGGGAATCCAAAAGACTATAGCTAATACTGTAGCCCTCATACATAATACGGAAATTTTACAATGGTATAGGTAGGTTTGCCACCCTCTCTAGCTTTCATGCTATAGTTTTCATACATATCCACACATTTTTGTAAACACCACATTGTTATAATTTATGCCTTAAATAAGAATATGTAGGGGCGCCTGGGTGG
>NW_024412434.1:1477137-1543511 GCF_014898765.1 Herpailurus yagouaroundi
GTTATAATTTATGCCTTAAATAAGAATATGTAGGGGCGCCTGGGTGGTGCAGTCGGTTAAGCGTCCGACTTCAGCCAGGTCACGATCTCGCGGTCCATGAGTTCAAGCCCCGCGTCAGGCTCTGGGCTGATGGCTCAGAGCCTGGAGCCTGTTTCCGATTCTGTGTCTCCCTCTCTCTCTGCCCCTCCCCCGTTCATGCTCTGTCTCTCTCTGTCCCAAAAATAAATAAACGTTGAAAAAAAATTAAAAAAAAAAAAAAGAGTATGTACTTTAAAGAAATTAAAATGAAAATACAGTGTTTTAAATGAAACTGTTTTATAACCATTTCTGGTGTTCTTAATTTCCTCCTAAAGAACTGGATCATTTCCCTTAAGCATGACAAACTTCCTTCAGCGTCTCTTGTAACTGAAGCATTTCTTGTAAGCATCGCCAGGTTGGCTGGCAATAAACTTTTTAGTTTTTTAATCTTAAAATGTTTATTTATGTATTATTATTACTATTTCAGAATATTTTATTTAGATGTAGAATTCTGGGTTGGCAGCGTTTTTCTTCTTTTTCTTTTAGCACTTTAAATATGTTATTTTATTGACTTCTGAACTCCATTATTTGATGAGAAGTCAATGGTCATTTCAATAACTACTTCCAATTATACATTGTATCATTTTTCTCTGTTTTTAAGACTTTCCCTTCCTCTTTTTTTTCAGTTTGGCTATGATGTTCTTTGGCATGTTTTTGTCTACTTATTCTACTCGGGATATACTGAGCTTCTTGAATGTATAAATTTATCTTCCACAAAATTTGGAAAAAAATTTTGCCATTATTTCTTAAGTAATTTTTTCTGTCCATTATCTCTCTCCTATACTTGTGGATCTCCAATTATGCATGTGTTAGATCTGTGGTATTATTTTATATTCTCTGGGGCTCTGTTCATTTTTTCCAAGCTTTTTTCTCTCTGTTCTTCATATTAGGTAATTTATATTGATCAATTTTAAGCTAAATGATTTCTTCTATCATCTGCATTCAATTGCTAAGCCTATCCAGTGATTTTTTTTTGTAGTTCATATATTTTATTTCTCAGTAGGTCTAGGATTTTCATATTTCATAGTTCTTACTTTTCTGCTGAGATTTTTCTCTTTGTCCATTATTAACATATTTTCTTTTACACCATTGAAGATTTTTATAATTTCTGCCTCATAAGCCTTGCCTGATAATCCCAAAATCTGGAGATTGGTATTTGTTTATTTTCTTTCCCTAGAAAATGACTCACATTTTCCTATGTCTTCAAATTTGAATAATATTGTTGTATCCTGGACATTGTGAATATTATGTTACGAAGACTCTGAATTCTGTTACGGTCCTCTTAAGAGTTTGGATTGCTTTTACTTGTTTACAAAGCAATAAGACAGTTGGACTGAAGCTGAAAACTCTGTGGCTTAAATGGCAACTCAAATCTCAGTTCATTTCTTTCATCTTTAGCTGAGTTTCTCAAACTCTGTCTCAGGTACATTTGGATCAAAAATCAGGCAAGATTTGGACAGTCTCCACAGAGAATCTGGGGATTCCCTCGTGGGCTCTCTCCTTTCTATAAATCCTCCTTAACTCTCCATAGCCTTCAGCTTCTCTTTCTTCATGTCAGAAATACTATAGATATTCTTGAATTTTAGCTGTCCCACATGGCAGAGAATCCTGCCCCCTCCCCAGTTTGCCTAAAAATGAAACACTCATCTAGGGCTATTGCCCTATTCCAACTGTTAACTTCCTTCCATTATATTCCTGCTTTGGTTAACCTTACAATGCCTTGAAAATTATAAGTACTTGGTATTAATCTGACAAGAAATTTATAAGAACTGTATAAAAAAATTCTTAGTGGACATACAAGGGGTATGGAATCAATGAGGAAGTAGCAATATTTATGGGTGCAAAAATTCATCCCTGAAAAAATTAAAAATATCATATCTCCAAAAACTAATCTATAAAGTCAAAACAATTGTGGTTAACAGTCCAAGAGTGTTTTTCATTGACAAGCTGATCCTTAGATTCATATGGATAGCAAATTTAAACAACTGGAATAATTACTTACCATGCAAGATTTTTATAAAGTTCTGTTATATACTGTATAGCAGTGAGATCCAAAAATACACTAATGGAATGCAACAAAGAGTGCAAAAGAAGACCATACATTTTGAAAACCAAGTATATGACAAAAGCAATAATAGAAGTCAGTAAGGAAAAAGTTGGAAAACTCTAATGGTGTTAGAACAATGAATTATTCATATGGAAATCGAGTAGAATTATATCTACACACAAAAATGATTTCTAGCTCTATTAAAGATATAAGTGGGGGTGCCTGGGTGGCTCAGTCGGTTAAGCGTCCAACTTCAGCTCAGGTCACGATCTCACGATCACGCGGTCCATGAGTTCGAGCCCCACGTCGGGCTCTGGGCTGATGGCTCAGAGCCTGTAGCCTGCTCCCGATTTTGTGTCTTCCTCTCTCTCTGCTCCTCCACCGTTCATGCTCTGTCTCTCTCTCTCTGTCTCAAAAATAAATAAACGTTAAAAAAAATAATAAAAAAAAGATATAAGTGAAAAGTCAAACTTTGAAACTTTTGACAATAATATAATAAATTCATTTTCAGCACCTTGAGAAATTATTCCTTAATTTGGACAATGAAAAACACAACCCATAATGAAACTATGCAACATTTTAAGTAAACTAAAGGTTAAAATTTACTGCATATCAAGAAACATCAAGAACAAGAGTGAAAAGTCAATGAATAAAATAAATCACTGAATTGGAGAGGTTATTTACTATGCATACAATCTATAAAGGATTAGAATCCATAGGTGCAGAAAACTCAAGAAGAAAAAAACACATAGTAAGAAGCATGAACAAAGGACAGGAAAAGGCAAATCATTGACAAGTTGTTCTTTTATTTCATATGAAAGATAAATTTAAAGAACTAGAACAAGTACATGCTATATAACATACCAAGACTTACTGTTAAACCATTGTATATATCGAGATTGAAAAATAGACACTGAAAAGTAATTTGTTGAAATTAGCATGTATTGTTCAATTCAACAATTCTACTTCTAAGCATATTTCCTTTAAAAATTTTTTTTTCAACGTTTATTTATTTTTGGGACAGAGAGAGACAGAGCATGAACAGGGGAGGAGCAGAGAGAGAGGGAGACACAGAATCAGAAACAGGCTCCAGGCTCTGAGCCATCAGCCCAGAGCCTGACACGGGGCTCGAACTCACGGACCGCGAGATCGCGACCTGACTGAAGTCAGACGCTTAACCCACTGCGCCACCCAGGCGCCCCTAGGCATATTTCCTTTAAAAAAACCTCCTGAGATGGAGAGGAAAGATGGCGGCATAGGAGGACGCTGGGCTCACCGCGCGTCCTGGTGATCACTTAGATTCCACCTACACCTGCCTAAATAACCCAGAAAACCGCCAGAGGACTAGCAGAATGGAATCGCTGGAGCCAAGCGCAGACAAGAGGCCCACGGAAGAGGGTAGGAAGGGCAGCGAGGCGGTGCACGCTCCACGGACTGGCGGGAGGGAGCCGGGGCGGAGGGGCGGCTCGCCGGCCAAGCAGAGCCCCGAGTCTGGCTTGCAAAAAGCGGAGGGGCCTGACGGACTGTGTTCCGACAGCAAGCGCGACTTAGCGGCTGGGAGGTCATAAGTTAACAGCTCTGCTCAGAAATCGGGAAGGCTGGAGGACAAAGGGAGGAGAGCTGCGGAGCCCCTTGACGACAGAGCTCAGTTTGGTGGGGAACAAAGGCACTCGCCAGCGCCATCTCCCCCGCCCATCCCCCAGCCAAAATCCCAAAGAGAACCAGTTCCTGCCAGGGAACTTGCTCGCTCCCTGCAAACACCCAACTCTGCGCTTCTGCGGAGCCAAACCTCCGGCAGCGGATCTGACTCCCTCCTGCTGCCACAGGGCCCCTCCTAAAGTGGATCACCTAAGGAGAAGCAAGCTAAGCCTGCCCCTCCTGCCCCTGTGCACCTTGCCTACCCACCCCAGCTAAGACGCCAGATCCCCAGCATCACAAGCCTGGCAGTGTGCAAGTAGCCCAGACAGGCCACCCCACCCCACAGTGAATCCCGCCCCTAGGAGAGGGGAAGAGAAGGCACACACCAGTCTGACTGTGGACACAGCGGTGGGCTGGGGGCAGACATCAGGTCTGACTGTGGCTCTGCCCACCAACTCCAGTTATACACCACAGCACAGGGGAAGTGCCCTGCAGGTCCTCACCACGCCAGGGACTATCCAAAATGACCAAGCGGAAGAATTCCCCTCAGAAGAATCTCCAGGAAATAACAACAGCTAATGAGCTGATCAAAAAGGATTTAAATAATATAACAGAAAGTGAATTTAGAATAATAGTCATAAAATTAATCGCTGGTCTTGAAAACAGTATAGCTGACGGCAGAGAATCTCTTGCTGCAGAGATCAAGGGACTAAGGAACAGTCACAAGGAGCTGAAAAACGCTTTAAACGAATTGCATAACAAAATGGAAACCACCACGGCTCGGATTGAAGAGGCAGAGGAGAGAATAGGTGACCTAGAAGATAAAGTTATGGAAAAAGAGGAAGCTGAGAAAAAGAGAGATAAAAAAAATCCAGGAGTATGAGGGGAAAATTAGAGAACTAAGTGATACAGTAAAAAGAAATAATATATGCATAATTGGTATCCCAGAGGAGGAAGAGAGAGGGAAAGGTGCTGAAGGGGTACTTGAAGAAATAATAGCCGAGAACTTCCCTGAAGTGGGGAAGGAAAAAGGCATTGAAATCCAAGAGGCACAGAGAACTCCCTTCAGACGTAACTTGAATCGATCTTCTGCATGACATATCATAGTGAAACTGGCAAAATACAAGGATAAAGAGAAAATTCTGAAATAAGCAAGGGGTAAACGTGCCCTCACATATAAAGGGAGACCTATAAGACTCGTGACTGATCTCTCTTGAAACTTGGCAGGCCAGAGGAGAATTGGCATGAGATTTTCAGTGTGCTGGACAGAAAAAATATGCAGCCGAGAATCCTTTATCCAGCAAGTCTGTCATTTAGAATAGAAGGAGAGATAAAGGTCTTCCCAAACAAACAAAAACTGAAGGAATTTGTCACCACTAAACCAGCCCTACAAGATCCTAAGGGGGACCCTGTGAGACAAAGTACCAGAGACATCACTACAAGCATAAAACATACAGACATCACAATGACTCTAAACCCATATCTTTCTATAATAACACTGAATGTAAATGGATTAAATGCGCCAACCAAAAGACATAGGGTATCAGAATGGATAAAAAAAAAACAAGACCCATCTATTTGCTGTCTACAAGAGACTCATTTTAGACCTGAGGACACCTTTAGATTGAGAGTGAGGGGATGGAAAACTATTTATCATGTTACTGGAAGCCAAAAGAAAGCTGGAGTAGCCATACTTATATCAGACAAACTAGACTTTAAATTAAAGGCTGTAACAAGAGATGAAGAAGGACATTATATAATAGTGACAGGGTCTATCCATCAGGAAGAGCTAACAATTATAAATGTCTATGCGCCGAATACCGGAGCGCCCAAATATATAAAACAATTACTCATAAACACAAGCAACCTTATTGATAAGAATGTGGTAATTGCAGGGGACTTTAACACCCCACTTACAGAAATGGATAGATCATCTAGACACACGGTCAATAAAGAAACAAGGGCCCTGAATGACACATTGGATCAGATGGACTTGACAGATATATTTAGAACTCTGCATCCCAAAGCAACAGAATATACTTTCTTCTCGAGTGCACATGGAACATTCTCCAAGATAGATCATATACTGGGTCACAAAACAGCCCTTCATAACTTTACAAGAATTGAAATCATACCATGCATACTTTCAGACCACAATGCTATGAAGCTTGATATCAACCACAGAAAAAAGTCTGGAAAACCTCCAAAAGCATGGAGGTTAAAGAACACCCTACTAACGAATGAGTGGGTCAACCAGGCAATTCGAGAAGAAATTAAAAAATATATGGAAACAAACGAAAATGAAAATACAACAATCCAAACGCTTTGGGACGCAGTGAAGGCAGTCCTGAGAGGAAAATACATTGCAATCCAGGCCTATCTCAAGAAACAAGAAAAATCCCAAATACAATATCTAACAGCACACCTAAAGGAAATAGAAGCAGAGCAGCAAAGACACCCCAAACCCAGCAGAAGAAGAGAAATAATAAATATCAGAGCAGAAATAAACAATATAGAATCTAAAAAAACTGTAGAGCAGATCAACGAAACCAAGAGTTGGTTGTTTGAAAAAATAAACAAAATTGACAAACCTCTAGCCAGGCTTCTCAAAAAGAAACAGGAGATGACCCAAATAGATAAAATCATGAATGAAAATGGAATGATTACAACCAATCCCTCAGAGATACAAACAATTATCAGGGAATACTATGAAAAATTATATGCCAACAAATTGGACAACCTGGAAGAAATGGACAAATTCCTGAACACCCACACTCTTCCAAAACTCAATCAGGAGGAAATAGAAAGCTTGAACAGACCCATCAGCAGCGAAGAAATTGAATCGGTTATCAAAAATCTCCCAACAAATAAGAGTCCAGGACCAGATGGCTTCCCAGGGGAGTTCTACCAGACGTTTAAAGCAGAGATAATACCTATCCTTCTCAAGCTATTCCAAGAAATAGAAAGGGAAGGAAAACTTCCAGACTCATTCTATGAAGCCAGTATTACTTTGATTCCTAAACCAGAGACCCAGTAAAAAAAGAGAACTACAGGCCAATATCCCTGATGAATACGGATGCCAAAATTCTCAATAAGATACTAGCAAATCGAATTCAACGGCATATAAAAAGAATTATTCACCATGATCAAGTGGGATTCATTCCTGGGATGCAGGGCTGGTTCAACATTCGCAAATCAATCAACGTGATACATCACATTAACAAAAAAAAAGAGAAAAACCATATGATCCTGTCAATCGATGCAGAAAAGGCCTTTGACAAAATCCAGCACCCTTTCTTAATAAAAACCCTTGAGAAAGTCGGGATAGAAGGAACATACTTAAAGATCATAAAAGCCATTTATGAAAAGCCCACAGCTAACATCATCCTCAACGGGGAAAAACTGAGAGCTTTTTCCCTGAGATCAGGAACACGACAGGGATGCCCACTCTCACCGCTGTTGTTTAACATAGTGCTGGAAGTTCTAGCATCAGCAATCAGACAACAAAAGGAAATCAAAGGCATCAAAATTGGCAAAGATGAAGTCAAGCTTTCGCTTTTTGCAGATGACATGATATTATACATGGAAAATCCGACAGACTCCACCAAAAGTCTGCTAGAACTGATACATGAATTCAGCAAAGTTGCAGGATACAAAATCAATGTACAGAAATCAGTTGCATTCTTATACACTAACAATGAAGCAACAGAAAGAAAAATAAAGAAACTGATCCCATTCACAATTGCACCAAGAAGCATAAAATACCTAGGAATAAATCTAACCAAAGATGTAAAGGATCTGTATGCTGAAAACTATAGAAAGCTTATGAAGGTAATTGAAGAAGATTTAAAGAAATGGAAAGACATTCCCTGCTCATGGATTGGAAGAATAAATATTGTCAAAATGTCAATACTACCCAAAGCTATCTACACATTCAATGCAATCCCAATCAAAATTGCACCAGCATTCTTCTCGAAACTAGAACAAGCAATCCTAAAATTCATATGGAACCACAAAAGGCCCCGAATAGCCAAAGTAATTTTGAAGAAGAAGACCAAAGCAGGAGGCATCACAATCCCAGACTTTAGCCTCTACTACAAAGCTGTCATCATCAAGACAGCATGGTATTGGCACAAAAACAGACACATAGACCAATGGAATAGAATAGAAACCCCAGAACTAGACCCACAAACGTATGGCCAACTCATCTTTGACAAAGCAGGAAAGAACATCCAATGGAAAAAAGACAGTCTCTTTAACAAATGGTGCTGGGAGAACTGGACAGCAACATGCAGAAGGTTGAAACTAGACCACTTTCTCACACCATTCACAAAAATAAACTCAAAATGGATAAAGGACCTGAATGTGAGACAGGAAACCATCAAAACCCTAGAGGAGAAAGCAAGAAAAGACCTCTCTGACCTCAGCCGTAGCAATCTCTTACTCGACACATCCCCAAAGGCAAGGGAATTAAAAGCAAAAGTGAATTACTGGGACCTTATGAAGATAAAAAGCTTCTGCACAGCAAAGGAAACAACCAACAAAACTAAAAGGCCACCAACGGAATGGGAAAAGATATTTGCAAATGACATATTGGACAAAGGGCTAGTATCCAAAATCTATAAAGAGCTCACCAAACTCCACACCTGAAAAACAAATAACCCAGTGAAGAAATGGGCAGAAAACATGAATAGACACTTCTCTAAAGAAGACATCCGGATGGCCAACAGGCACATGAAGAGATGTTCAGCGTCGCTCCTTATCAGGGAAATACAAATCAAAACCACACTCAGGTATCACCTCACGCCAGTCAGAGTGGCCAAAATGAACAAATCAGGAGACTATACATGCTGGAGAGGATGTGGAGAAACGGGAACCCTCTTGCACTGTTGGTGGGAATGCAAATTGGTGCAGCCGCTCTGGAAAGCAGTGTGGAGGTTCCTCAGAAAATTAAAAATAGGCCTACCCTATGACCCAGCAATAGCACTGCTAGGAATTTATCCAAGGGACACAGGAGTACTGATGCATAGGGGCACTTGTACCCCAATGTTCATAGCAGCACTCTCAACAATAGCCAAATTATGGAAAGAGCCTAAATGTCCATCAACTGATGAATGGATAAAGAAATTGTGGTTTATATACACTATGGAATACTACGTGGCAATGAGAAAAAATGAAATATGGCCTTTTGTAGCAACGTGGATGGAACTGGAGAGTGTGATGCTAAGTGAAATAAGCCATACAGAGAAAGACAGATACCATATGGTTTCACTCTTATGTGGATCCTGAGAAACTTAACAGGAACCCATGGGGGAGGGGAAGGAAAAAAAAAAAAGAGGTTAGAGTGGGAGAGAGCCAAAGCATAAGAGACTGTTGAGAACTGAGAGCAAACTGAGGGTTGATGGGGGGTGGGAGGGAGGAGAGGGTGGGTGATGGGTATTGAGGAGGGCACCTTTTGGGATGAGCACTGGGTGTTGTATGGAAACCAATTTGACAATAAATTTCATATATAAATAAAAAAAATAAAAATAAAATCTATTTTTTCTAAAAAATAAAATAAAATAAAAAAATAAAAAAATAAAAAAACCTCCTGTTTATATGATAAGCCATATACAAGAATATTCTTGGGGGGAGGAGCCAAAATGGCAGAACAGCATGGAAATTTTTTGCATCTCATGTTCATGAAGTACAGCTCGACATTAAACCATCCTAACAGCTAGAAAACTGATTTGAGGATTCACACAACAATCTGCACAATCTGAACCACAGAACACAGCAGAAATTCACCCCAAAAGAAAGAGCACAAAGAAACGACAGCCAGGGACTTAACAGATACAAGCAAAATGTCTGAACGAGAATATTAGAATCACTATAATAGGAATACTAACTGGAATTGAAAATAGATTAGAATCCCTTTCTGCAGAGATAAAAGAAGTAAAAGTCAGTATGAAATTAAAAAATGCTATAACTGAGCTGCAATATCAAATAACTGCCATGGCGACAAGGATGGATGAGGCAGAGCAGTGAATCAGCAGTATAAAGGACAAACTTCTGGAGAATAATGAAGCAGAAAAAAAAAGAGGGAGACTAAGGGAAGAGAGCATGATTTAATAATTAGAGAAATCAGTGACTCATTAAAAAGGAACATCAGAATCATAGTGGTCTCAGAAGAGGAAGAGGGAGAAATAAGGGTAGAAGGGCTATGTGAGCAAATCATAGCAGAAAACTTTACTAAGCAGTGGAAAGACACAGACATCAAAATCCAGGAAGCACAGAGGACTCCCATAAGATTCAACAAAAACCAACCATCAACAAGGCATATCATAGTCAAATTCACAAAATACTCAGGCAAGGAAAGAATCATGAAAGCAGCAAGGGAAAAAAGTCCTTAACCTACAAGGGAAGACAGAGCAGGTTTGCAGCAGACCTATCCACAGAAACTTGGCAGACCAGAAAGGAGTATAAGGATATATCCAATGTACTGAATCGGAAAAATATGCAGCCAAGAATTCTTTACTCAGCAAGGCTGTCATTCAAAATAGAAGGAGATATAAAAAGTTTCTCAGACAAACAAAAATTAAAGGAGTTTGTGACCACTAAACCAGCCATGAAAGAAATTTTAAGGGGGACTCTATGAGGGGAGAAAAGATGAAGAAAAAAAACAAAAAAACAAAACAAAAGCAACAAGACTATAAAGGACCAAAGAACACCACCAGAAACTCCAACTCTGCAAGAAAAATAATGGCAATAAACTAATATCTTTTAGTACTCACTCTAAATTTCAATGGACTAAATGCTCCAAGCAAAAGACATACAGTAACAGAATGGATAAGAAAACAAGATCCATTTACATGTTGTTTACAAGAGACCCACTTTAGATCTAAAGACACCTTCAGATTGAAAGTAAGAGGGTGGAGAACCATCTATCATGCTAAAGATCGACAAAGAAAGCTGGAGTAGCCATACTTATATCAGACAATCTAGATTTTAAAATAAAGACTGTAACAAGAGATGAAGAAGGACATTATATCACAATTAAGGGATCTATCCACCAAGAAGACCTAACAATTGTAAACATTTATGCTCCAAATGTGGAACCACTCAAATATATAAATCAATTAATCACAAACGTACAGAAACTCATTGATAACAACGTTAATAGTAGGGGACTTCAACACCCCACATACAGCAATGGACAGATCATCTAAACAGAAAATCATCAAGGAAACAGTGGCTTTGAATGACACACTGGACCACATGGACTTAACAGATATATTCAGAACATTTCATCCTAACGCAGCAGAATATACATTCTTCTCCAGTACACGTGGAATGTTCTCCAGAATAGATTACATACTGGAACACAAATCAGCCTTCAACAAGTACAAAAAGATTGAGATCATACCATGCATATTTTCGGACCACAACACTGTGAAACTCAAAATCAACCACAAGAAAAAAATTGGAAAGATAACAAACACTTGGAGACTAAAGAACATCCTACTAAAGAATGAATGGGATAACCAAGAAGTTAAAAAGGATATTAAAAAGTACATGGAAGTGAATGAAAAGGATAACACTACAGACCAAAACCTCTGGGACACAGCAAAGGTGGTTATAGGAGGGAAGTACATAACAATCCAAGCCTTTCTACAGAATGAAGAAAGTTCTCAGATACACAACCTAACATTACACCTTAAAGATCTGGAAAAAGAACAGCAACTAAAGCCCAAAACTAGCAGAAGACAGGAAATAATAAAGACTAGACCAGAAATCAATGCTATCAAAACAAAACAAAACAGTAGAACAGATGAATGAAACCAGAAGCTGGTTCTTTGAAAGAATTAACAAAATTGATAAACACCTAGCCAGTTTGATCAAAAAGAAAAGGAAAGGACTCAAATAAACAAAATCAAGAATGAAAGAGGAGAGATCACAACCAACACAGCAGAAATACAAACAATAAGAGAATATTATGAGCAATTATATGCCAATAAAATTGGCAATCTGGAAGAAAAGGACACATTCCTAGAAACACAAACTACCAAAATTGAAACAGGAAGAAATAGAAAATTTGAACAGGCCCATAACCAGTAAAGAAATCAAATTAGTTACCAAAACTCCCCAAAACAAGAGTTCAGGGCCAGATGTCTTTCCAGGAGAATTCTACCAAACATTTAAGGAAGAGTTAACAGCTATTCTCTTGAAGCTGTTCCAAAAAATAGAAATGGAAGGAAAACTTCCAAACTCTTTCTATGAGGCCAGCATTACCTTGATTCCAAAACCAGAAAGAGACCCACTAAAAAGGAGAACTATAGACCAATTTCTCTGATGAACATGGATGCAAAAACCCTCAACAAGATATTAGCCAACCGGATCCAACAACACATTAAATTATTCACCACAACCAAGTGGGATTTATACCTGGGATGCAGGGCTGGTTCAATATCTGCAAAACAATTAACGTGATTCATCACATCAATAAAAGAAAGGACAAGAACCATATGATCCTCTCAATAGATACAGAGAAAGCATTTGACAAAATACAGCATCTTTTCTTGATAAAAGCCCTCAAGAAAGTAGGGATAGAAGGAGCATACCTTGAGATCATAAAAGCCATATATGAAAGACCCAATGCTAATGTCACCCTCAATGAGGAAAAACTGAGAGCTTTCCCCCTAAGGTCAGGAACAAGACAGAGATGTCCACTTTCACCACTGTTATTCAACATGGTAGTGGAAGTCTTAGCCTAAGCAATCAGACAACACAAAGAAGTAAAAGGCATCCAAATCAGCCAGGAAGAGGTCAAACATTCACTCTTTGCAGATGACATGATACTCTATAGGAAAACCCAAAAGTTTCCACCAAAAAACTGCTGTAAGTGATCCATGAATTCAGCAAAGTCAGGATATAAAATCAATGCACAGAAATCGGTTGCATTCCTATACACCAACAATGAAGCGAGAGAAAGAGAAATCAAGGAATTGACCCCATTTACAATGGTACCAAAAACTATAAAATACCTAGAAATAAATCTAACCAAAGAGGTGAAAAATATATACACTGAAAACTATAGAAAACTTATGAAAGAAATTGAAGAAGACACAAAAAAAAATGGAAAAAGATTCCATGCTCCTGGATAGGAAGAACAAATATTGTTAAAATGTCAGTACTACCCAAAGAAATCTCCATATTCAATGAAATACCTATCAAAATAACACCAGCATTCTTCACAAACCTAGAACAAAAACAATCCTAAAATTTGTATGGAACCAGAAAAAACCCCAAATAGCCAAGGCAATCTTGAGAAAGAAAACCAAAGCAGGAGGCATCACAATCCAGACTTCAAGCTGTATTACAAAGCTGTAATCACCAAGACAATATGGTACTGTCACAAGAACAGACACTCAGATCATTGAAACAGAGTAGAGAACCCAGAAATGGACCCACAAACATATGGCCAGCTAATCTTTGACAAAGCAGGAAAGAATATTCAACGCAATAAAGATAGTCTCTTCAGCAAATGGTGCTGGAAAAACTGGACAGCGACATGCAGAAGAATGAACCTGGACCACTTTCTTACACCATACACAAAAGTAAACTCAAAATGGGTGAAAGACCTGAATGTAAGGCAGGAAGCCTTCTTGCTCAACACGTCTCTGGAGGCAAGGAAACAAAAGCACAAATGAACTATTGGGACCTCATCAAAATAAAAATCTCCTACGCAACGAAGGAAACAATCAGCAAAACTAAAAGGCAACTGACAGAATGGGAGAAGATACTTGCAAATGACATATCAGATAAAGGGTTAGTATCCAAAATCTACAAAGAACTTATCAAACTCAACACCCAAAATCAAATAATCCAGTGAAGAAATGGGCAAAAGACATGAATAGAAACTTCTCCAAAGAAGACATCCAGATGGTGAACTGACACATGAAAAAATGCTCAACATCACTCATCATCAGGGAAAAACAAGTCAAAACCACAATGAGATACCACCTGACACCTGTCAGAATGGCTAACATTAACAACTCAGGCAACAACAGATATTGGCGAGGATGCAGAGAAAGAGGATCTCTTTTGTGCTGCTGGTGGGAATGCAAGCTGGTGCAGTCACTCTGGAAAATAGTATGGAGGTTCCTCAAAGAATTAAAAATAGAACTACCTTACAACCCATCAATTGCCCTACTAGGTATTTATCCAAGGGATACAGGTATGCTGTTTTGAATGGGCACATGCACCCCAATGTTTATAGCAGCACTATCAACAATAGCCAAAGTATGGAAAGAGCCCAAATGTCCATCAATGGATGAATGGATAAAGAAGATGTGGTGGTATGTATGTGTATACACACACACACACACACACACACACACACACACACACACACAAATGGAGTATTACTCGGCAATCAAAAAGAATGAAATCTTGCCATTTGCAACTACATGGATGGAACTAGAGGGCATTATGCTAAGCGAAATTAGAGAAAGACAAATATCATGTGACTTCACTCATATAAGGACTTTAAGATGCAAAACAGATGAACATAAGGGAAGGGAAACAAAAATAATATAAAAACAAGGGGAGGGACAAAAACATAAGAGACTCTTAAATATGGAGAATAAACAGAGGGTTACTGGAGGGGTTGTGGGAGGGGGGATTGGCTAAATGGGTAAGGGGCATTAAGGAATCTACTCCTGAAATCATTGTTGCACTATATGCTAACTAACTTGAATACAAATTAAAAAATAAATAAATTAAATTTTTAAAAAAGGATATTCTTAGCAGCATTGTCTGTATCAGCCAAAAAAAAATAGGAAAATTCCTAAATGTCTATTAATTGGAACATGCATAAATAAATAATGGTATATTAATGGTATTGTCACACACTAAAATATCATTAGCAGTAAATGACCTTACAAACCTTACAAAACCATATTATATATTATTTATGGCTATATGTAAAGTTTTAGTGGGAATGTTAAAAGCCTAAAAGTGAATTGTGGATACAAATGCTATAGAATGATTATCTCTGAGGAGACGGTGAAATCAACAAGGTATGTTTAAAGGTTTTATAAGTACATCTACAGTGTTACATTACTCTAAAACAAGAAAATTAGGGCAAAATGTCCAAATTTAATAAAATTCTGTGGTCAATACATAGATATTTGTTTATTACATTCTATAACTTCCAATATGTTTGAAATATTATATTTCAAATGCAAACTTTTTGAAGATCATGTAATTGCTGTTCATTGTTCTGAGTATAAAGATAAGAATTCCTAGTTTGACCTAATCAGCCACTCTCCTCCTGGCTCTTTTATTTCCAGTCTCTTTCGGCTTCCCACTGACCCTTACTTTCCCTGCCTCAGGGCCTTCATATAATATATGATTTCCCTCTAATAAGAACACTTGCATTTCATCCCACTCCCTTAGCTAACTCCTCTTCCACAGTCAAGCTCAAATGTCATCTGCTGAAACCATTATTCTTATCCGTCCACCATAGAGCAAGTTAGGTTCCTGGTTACAAACTCTCACATGCTATGAATTTCATTTCCATTGTCCTTATGAACCTAAAACTATTTTTTATTTATATAATTTTTAAAATGTCCACTCTGTAAATCCTAGCCTTTTGCTAGGCTTGACACATAGTATATGCTCAACTGTTGTGTTTGAAGAAAGTGAGTAGAAGAAAGTAAAGAGGGGAGGGAGGGAGGAAGAGACAAAGGAAGAAAGGAAAGAAGGTAGGAAGGAAAGGAAGGAAGGAAGGAAGGAAAAAAGGAAGGAAGGAAGGAAGGAAGGAAGGAAGGAAGGAAGGGAGGGAGGGAGGGAGGGAGGGAGGAAGGGAGGGAGAAAGGAAGGAAGGAAGGAGGAGGGAATCACAAACTAAGCACCGTATTTATATAAAATTGTAAATACTGGAAAAATGCCACAGGCAAGCTATAGCATTTTTAAAGAACTGCAGAGATTATCTAGCAACCAAACTCTTGCTTTTTAAATAAGGAAATGAGACTCCCAAGAAGGTGACAGTTAATCACCTGGCTGCTAGAATCAATCCTAGAATCCAGATCTCCAATGGTGATCTGCAAGCTCTTTCCACTCTACCAAGTTATCAATTAGCACTTTGGTGTCAGAATAAGTTTTGACCATGTTTGTTTTCAGTTTATTATATGATGTGTTCACAGCAACACTTCTACATATACCATAAGCAAATGTTTGTATTCTGACTGTGAGTGTTTAATATTTTGCTACTTGAGAAATCTCACATTTCCTTTTAGCTGTCACATGAAATAAAGAGAAATCAGTCATATGCTTATTACCTTGTAACAAAAAGAAAGACTGTGTGATTTTTGTAACCTGTCCTCCAACAGATGCCATTCTGAAACACCTGACAATGGATATTGAATATAAGTTCCAACCAGTGGGGAGAAAGCAGTTGTTTACTGAGCATTTTGGCCATTATGAATTTTTGGTTGTGGATGGCAAGTCAAGAGAACTGGAGGAGAAAAGACAAAGATAAAGCAAGATTATACCCAGGATAATGTTAATTTCTTAAAATCTATACTGAAAAGAGCTTGGGGGCTGGTTTCTATCATCTACACTCAGTTTTCCAGTTTTCAATTAGATATAATTACTGATCTATAATTATATATTTCCAACAGGAGCCCAGTTGTAGGAAGCCATGATTAAGGGCTCCTGTAAATTGGCCCCTAGTGTAATAGTCATTATTTTAATATTCACTGTAACAACATATTCAATAGTGTATCTGTATATTTAAAAGGGTAGACAAGAATTATTCTGTGTTAATACCAGGCATTAGTTCAATGGATAAAGCAATTAATTTAAGTGAAGTCTATAAGAGCAAATAGAGTTTTCAAAACTTGGATCTACTAAAACACACAAACATACTCAAATATTCTCATACACTAATACTCATATGCACACTCATACACTTCTTAATTTATTATTAATGCAATAAATATCTATTAGAAAATAAATATGAAAGATTTATTTCTGAAGGATTTGAAGAATTTCAAAGCTCTTTTGTATTTTAAAATAAGATAACAAAGGTGATGCTGATGCTTATTATGATGATAATGATGATGATGACTATTGATAAAGAAGATTCACTAACATTTCCATTTAATTATATAAACATAGGTGTTTGCTATGTTCCAAGCATTATACTATGCACTTTACATGCATTAATTATCTTAACCTTCATAAGATATTATGATATAGGTAATTTTATTACTCCATTTTACAGTAGACAAAAATGAAGTATTCCTATCCAAAAATTATCTAACTTTAAAGCCTATTTGCCTAGCCACTTTGCTAACTGTCCTACCTGCCCCACATTGCTCCCAATAAAACTGTCACATGCACATGCAACACACCACACACACACTCACGCATGCACACACACCTCAAAGTTCACTTGTACAAGTATATAGTGGAAACCGAGTGGGGAAAACTTTCATTAAAATATTTTAAAATAAAGGCAAAAGGAAAAAAAATGAAGCAAAAGCAGATCTACATACTGAATTCCTCAGGTTCTAGAATAACTAATCTAACGTTCCCCCCTCCATGTTTTAATTCTGAGCACATGGCAGCACAAACTCTTCAGTCATGTTGGTTAGTATAGAATGTTCAGACAATTCAAAGTCCTGACAGATGTTTGAGCCTAAACATGAAGAATTTATAACATTGACAGCCCCACATTCCTGATTTTTTGTGCATTACAAAGAACCATACTCCACATAATTGGCCTGTTTATTTTAAAATAAGTAGAGTTGTGGGGTTTTATTGCAAAAACACGTTAAGTGACATTTTCAGTTAAGAGGACCACACAGCTGATAAAAATGAATGGAGATATAACAATCCATGTCTGAGAAGGAAATCTAATTTCATACAATTTCTATGAGTATTCAGAAGCCATGCAAATGGAAATAGCCTGTTTCCTAACATTGGATAAGAGTTCAAATGCACTAATTGAATACTGAATGTCCAGAATTCTCAAACAACCTTCATAGCCATAAAATACCCAATTTCAAAGGCATCCTGAGCTCAGATGAATTTTGAAATCAAAGCAGGTTTCTGTCCTTTCATATAAAAACGGAACTTTAAAAGTGAGAGTGAATTTTCTTCTTGCCTTAAGTAATGTTGGAATAAACAAAAAAAGTGACATTAAACTTATGGAGAAAAGAAAACCTAAAAAGGCAAAATAAGTGAAGGGGATTAAGAGGTACAAATTTCCAGTTATAAAATAAATAAGTCACAGGGAAGAAAAGTAAATCATCCAGAATATAACCAATGAAAAAGACTTAATTAAATAGAAGAAAAATCGAAATACTTCCATAACTTTTCAAATAGATTTCTTTTCCATTTTGCTTTTCCCCCTCACGTGCCCTACCAGAAAGAAAAAACAACAAACTCTTAATGGGAAGGGAGGAAACGGGACCATGGTTACCATATTTTGTTCCCAGATCTCCAATACAATGATCAATACTTCCAAGCTGAACAGTAATTTTACTGTTAAACAAAGAATGGCATTCTCAATATAATTCACTAAAAGCTATTAATGCTTATCACTATAGTATAGAACTCTATAATAGATAGAAAGATTTACACAGGCAAATTTAGTTTCTCCTAACCTTCCTCTTGTTGTGTGTGATTTTGGACATATTAATCTGTCCAAGTCTCAGCTTCTTTGGCTATAAATAAGAGCAATATATGCCTACCTTCTAACACAGGAAAGCACCTAAAACACCACTGGGCAGACACACAGCATACTGAGTTAATCCAAGGAGTAGAGTTTTTAGAGAACATCATGGAATCAAAGAATTTCAGAATCAGAAGGAAACTTATAGATCATTCTAGTACATCCTCTTCATTTTAAGGAAGAGGAAACTGAGAATCTTACTATTCATTAGAATCTTTTAATATTTAATGGGAGCACATTAAAATGATAACTAATAAATTAGCTGATTGCAAAAGATGGTATTGACACACAGTAAAGTCCCCAATGAACAGGGCAAAGCAAGGGCCCAATACATTTTAGTGGAAGAATGACGTCATAGAAAGACTTTGCCAATACAAATCTTATAATCCCCAGTTTCTCAAGAGAACTCAAGGTCAGCCCATTGTTTTTAACTAAGGCGTCTGGCTACTTGGCTTCCCCTTAACTGGCACTGAAATAGGGGTTCTTTTTCCAGTGGCTTGCTTCCAATCCTTCCAGTCAGAGCCCCAGTTATTACAACTATGTAAAAAAAAGCCATTTATTCCCATTGCTGAATTGTTGTCCTTTTAAATTAGTTCTATCTCTGAGAAGTTAAGGAGAAAAACACAAAGAGAAATAGTTCCCATATAATTTTTTTTTCATACACAAGGCCTGCAATTAACTATAGAATAATAGAATCTATGATTTGGGCCTTATTCCAACCTCCCAGTTGTTGAAAGAATCCCACCTAAAACATGAATGACCTGGTTCTCCCATCTCAGAATATATCTGGGTTCAGGCATTCCCTGTTTGACAAAGACATCTGTTCTACTTTTAGATGGCTCTATTTCATGGAAAAACTTTTTCCCTAAAATCTGCCTCCCAAAACTTCTTCCCCTGATTCCTAGTTCTTCCTCTAGAACTACAGCTTGTGTCCTGATGTATTAATCATATTTTTATTCTCTATATTTTTATGATATTTCAACATCTTGTGGTTGTAAGGCTAGCTGACCAGGGGTAGACTGCTCCTTGCAGGGCTAATTCCTAAACTCACCTGTGAACATGTTTTCCATAAACAAACCAATAAATCCCAATCACTTCTAGTCACCCCCCAGTCACTTCCTTATCCAACTCTCACACACCAAGCCAATATTTCATCTGCCCTAAATCAATTTACAGCCAGAAATCAGACAACTGGAGGTATCCCCTATATCCTAAACCCTGCTAGAATTATTCAAACTAGCCAATCCTAAACTGATTCCTTTGTCCTGCCTTGCCTTTCCCATGGAAAACACAATAAAATGTATGCTTCTCCTCACTCTTTTCTGCCTCCTGACCAACACTGGTGCTTCCCCTTGTGGCCCTGCATGACATGACATGCCCCTCATCTAAGGATTATAAGTAATGTAAATCTTCTTTCAATGGCATTAACCTTTCTATGTTGTCACTTAATCACCTCTATAACGTAATATCCCACGGGTATAATCTTTGAGATACCAGACAACCCATTGAAGGATGTTATCCTGTCCCAAATTTCCCCTTTATGACCTGTACTCTTATCCTTCATTACCTTACTCAAAACTTGAAGGCTACTCTAGCCGATCCATGTCAGAATCTGCTACTCAGAGCTGAGCACAGTCTTTCATATAAGGGTTGACAATTTTAGAGTACTAATGGACTCTCCTTTGACCTGAGCAATTCATCAATTCAGCCATTATCTTTTTGAGTAACTAATTTACAATACTGGTTAAAATAAAACTTTCTTGTTAACAAAAACCTCCAATTCCATTTCATGTGAACATTTGTTAAACCAAACTTTCTCAGTCCTTTCTTACACAATTCATTGTTTTAAACCAAATGTTAGAATTCACTATTGTCTCAATCGAGTTTTCAGGTACCCACCAGGACAGGATACCTGTACCTTAGTATTTATATATTATAAGTAATATATAACATAGTATACTTCACAAATATGTATCACACAAATTAGTATTAAAATGAATTCAAATTCAGGTTTAAGTCCTATATTATCTTATTTTTTGCATCTTATTTTAGTTTTTGTTTTTATCTTCCTGTTAAATTAAATAAATAAAAATCTTCATTATATTTATCTTTATAGACCAGCCTCCTTAATTGTATCTTGTGAGTGCTCAGATATCTGTTTTCATTGGATTCTATGTTAAATCTTGATCATTTCATCAATTATTGTCCAGTCTGCCTGGATTTGCACAGATGTCTTCTTTGTTTTCATGCTGCCATTGACAAATGTACTGAAACATATGAGACTCTGTAACTTTCCCCTGAGACCCTCTTCTCTTTAAGATAATGTTGGTGACTGATGTATAGTTGTTCACAAGCTATGGATCCCTCTAACTAGATTACTCCTTTCAATATTTCTCCCTACATATATACCAAGTGCTTCCTGAGTGTCAGCTATCATTATTATCATTATTTCTACCTGAATACTTATATCCTACCATGAGAAAATTTTTCAATGATTTTTAAAATTATGATTACATCAAGTTAGTAGTAATGCACTACTCTAACAGTAATCACTTTTCTTTAAAAAAAAAAAAAGGAAATGGGTTTGTTTCCTTTCCTTTGTGTACAAACACTGGCTCACCCATTTCTATTCTGAGCACTCTTTCTGCCTTTAACAATATATTCTAGCTTCATTGATGCAAATTGTGATTAAATTCACCACAATAACTTCTCCATCATCCTTATGCCTTGCACTCTAATGGTACTTCACAATTTACAAAAAAAAAAAAAAAAAAAAAAAGAAAGAAAAGAAAAGAAAACTTTCACAAAATGTGGGGACTCAGTGAATCCCCTGATTGAAGATATCAACTCTACAAGGCATAGAAAATGGAATTGCTAAATTTAAATTCAATTTTCTGTCTGTATGTCCAGAGCTCCTTGCATCCTACCACAACAAAGAGGAAACAAGACAATTCAGGCTCTGTGATTTCTTAGCAACCTATAGAGACCATCATCTGGAAGTGGAGACAGGGTCCATTTTAAGTATTCAGGAGTCTCCTGCAGTCATCTCTGCATCCCTCTTGTGTTTCACTCCCCTCCTTGTGAGGTTTGTTCTCTACTTCCAAGTATAGAGGTCACCATACCTGATTACAAAGATAAAAAGCCCTAAAATATATATTTACATGCACAAGAGTTTACATTCCTTTCAATATTCTTATAACTGTAACTCTTGACCTGGAAAATCTTTCCAAAAAAGACTTCAAACTGCAGCATTCAACATGGAAAACATTGCAGAACACCTTCCAAGAGCAATAAAAGCAGAATTTGTAACACTTGGTTGGTGGGGAGGGCGGTGTGTTTACAGCTCTAAGGTAGAGCCGTGCACAGCTGCTCTGTGCTTTTTCTCACGGGGCACAGTTTCAAAGCCCTTCCTTCCTCTGTGCCCCAAATCTGTTTACAATAGTCTCTCTCCTCCATAGTACTTGCCACAGGTAGTTAAGTGTGAATAATGACAACCAAAAAAAAAAAAAAAGAAAGAAATAAAACTAAATTCCCATTACTAAGGAAAAACTCAAGCTAGCCCTCTGGGGGAGATGCTCACAAGGATTAATTATATTGTAGGAGTTGATATCTTTCTTCATTTCCCTTTCCAGCAGTTTTGCAAATACATTTTTCCACATTTTTAAAGAAATGTAAGAACTCCCAAGTTCCACAGCCAGAAAATCCTGACAGTCTCTGATAGCTGAATAATGGATGAAGCTCCACTGTTTACTTAGCAGGGGGAGGGAAAAAAAGGGTGATAGAGAGGTCCAGATAAAGTGCAGGAATCTGACATCCTCTTGTACTGGACAATGGTGAGAAGAATATCCTGGCTTCTATTCTTTTTTTGTCCATGAACAAAATGTATATGGAAACAACAGTGCAGTATGAGGTTTATTAGCATTTCAGGCCTGTGCCTAGGAGTTAATCCAGGGATTCTACTTTGTGTCAATGTGATTGCTTCCTGCAGTAAGAGGGTAAGACCTGGAACATAGATTGCTAAGCATTTGCATCCCAACAATCTCAGATCTCTTGCACTACCACTCAAAAAATCTTCCCTGATATATTGCATAATTTTCTCTGGTAGAAAACGCCTCCAATGTTGCCACATATTCACAAATTGGAATATTGATTAAAACATTAATTTATAATTAGCAAAGATTAAGGTTTTCTTTTCAGGAAAGTTTAGTATTTCATTGCTGATTAATTCACATTCCCATACTCCTTTGTAGGACCAACCATACCAAGTCAGTGGAGTTGAAGGCTGTCAGGGTGTTTGTCTTCAGAGAGAACCCTCCCCATAAAATCTCCCACAATGCCTGTCACAAATACCTAAAATTCCACCATTAGAGATTCACTCTTTTGGTTCTGGAGGCATTTTAATCCCTGGGGGCTCTATTAAAATGCAAAAACTCTGCGAAGAATAATAGCATTGAAAGCTATTATTAACTGACAGCAAGGAGGCCCTTGGGAATCGGACACAAGATAGAGCCTGAGGAATAACTACAGGAAATCAGGACATAAGGAGAAGGAAGGTAAGATGGCAGCAAAACAAACTTTATCTACTGCACCATTTTTCAGGGGCAAGGCAACCCTACTTTTGGTATTCCGTATACTAGGGAATTCCACTCAAGGTGGGATGACAGACACAATGTAAGCAAATTATTTTCAGTTGTGCTAAAACAGAAAATCAGCAGTGACACATAATAATATTTATGTAGAACTCTGACTTTAGTTAAGTATATTTAATCAGGATGTTGCCCCTGGACTTTCTCCTTTAATGCCTTGAAATAGTCACTTGGGCTTGTCAATAAGGGTTGTATCTAAATCATATGATTATATGCTCATGTTCGTCTATTCCTTCATCCTCCTGGGAAAAAACTAGAATCAATGCTACCATGATGGAGTTGGCAAGATGTATAGAATATTTTTCTGTCTTAGGAGACAGCAATATGGGAACTTTCTTGTTTGCTTTTAAAATGGTGTATTTTAAATACACCAGGAGTGTTCCTTTAGAAAACACAGAAGTGACTTACACTAACAAGGTCTCCAGAAGAGAAGGACTTGGAAGCTACTAAAGCTGACTTTCTGAATTTCAGGAAAATCTGTCTCCATCCAACATATTGCTGGCTTGCATCAGCAAGAAATGGTCCTGGAGCAGTCTCTGCATCCTTCAGAGATGCCTCCTTCCTTCAAAGGGTAATCTGAATACTAAAAGTTTCAAAAATGTCAGAAAAGATTGAAATTCTGTTATTATTATATAGTGGTTGGTGTGTGTGTGTGTATTTAAAGGTATAGATGCACAGTGAGAAAAACTACAGTGGGAGATTAAAGTTTTCCCAGAATGATACCTTAAAGTATTTGAAGGTATTATGCCTAACATTGGAAGAGAGAGGTTGAAAAAAAATGTTTTTATATTTTTTTATGTACCTGTAATAAAAGATTATGGAGGTATTGTCTATGTTTTCTTTATTGTCAGTGTTGTCATTTTTATAGTATGAAGAAAGAAGTATTTGACTTAAACCCAGACCCACCTCAGGGCACTTCTAGGTGCATTCAAAGCTCTGCTCAATGAAGTGTGATCAGTCAGCAAAGGACTTCTAACCAGAAGAGAGGTATGGTCTAAGAAAGAAATCCCTAGAGAAATAAAATGAATAAGCCTTAATAAAATTGTAGATTTGGGGTGCCCGGGTGGCTCAGTCGGTTAAACATCCAACTCTTGAGTTCAGCTCAGATCATGATCCTAGGGTTGTGAGATCGAGCCCCATGTTGGGCTCTGCACTGGACATGGAGATTCTCTCTCTCCCTCCCATTATGCCCCTCCCCCATGCTCGCTTGCTCGCTCTCTCTCTCTCTCTCTCTCACACACACACAGATATACACAAAGAAAATTGTAGATTTGAAAAAAAAGAGTAGATTTATTTCTTTAAATCTTGCTTCAAATAGTGCCTTCACTCTAAGTGAATAACAATGTAACTATAGTTAATTATAGATTGATGGTCATATTATTATTTTAACAAAGGATTATACTTTTGTTCAGAAAGCCTAATCAAGATATCTTTGACACTCGTCTGAGTTATCTGAGCCTGATGCATATAGGCACTATACCTTAACATAACAGGCACTCCTCAAACATGATGTGCTCCATATCTGATGGTCCAGAAGAACGAAAAAAAAGTCAGAAGCACCTAAGAAAAATCCAAGAAAATCCTAGGTCAATAAAAAAGATTTGGTACCACACATACCACGAAAAAACAAAAGAAACAAAACAAAAAACCCACAGTTAATATCCTTCTGACCATGGTTCAAAAGCCTTTATGTATGTGAAAAACAGCAAGGTCATTTTCTGAAACAGCAAGCTTATTTTCCTCTAAGCACCGTGCAATGGCCTTGCTCTACATTCTGCTCTCTCCAGTATAAAGAAGGAGGAGCAAGCATCTGGAGGGATTTCCTGAATTTGCCTTCAATAGTCACTTCTGAAAGAAGTAATAATGAATCAGTGACTGGGGACAATCAATATTTTTATCATAGATGTGGAGGTACACAAGTGTGCATATACATGCTGTGTTTATTAATTTTAAAAAGACAGTTGCATTTGTTGCTGATAATAGTCACAACCATGCTTTCAATCAACAAATATTGAATACCAATTGGATGTCAAGGCAAACACTAAATACTAGGAAGGAAAAAAATAAGAGAGAGTTTTTGACATTTAGTAGGCTAGGCAACTATTCAATAGAATAATGACAGTATAAGATATTAACTGTTACAATAGATGTATGTATGAAGTGCTATGAGCTTTAAAAGCTGTCACTATAGGGACACCTGAGTGGCTCAGTTGTTTAATCCTCTGAGTTCAGCTTGGGTCATGATCTCAGGGTTCATGGGTTCAGGCCCTGTATTGGGCTCTGTGCTGATAGCTCAGAACCTGGACCCCTCCCTCAGATTCTGTGTCTCCCTCTCTCTCTCTGCCTCTCCCCTGCTCATGCTAGCTCTCTCTCTTCCTCTCTCTGAAAAATAAACATTAAAAAAATTAAAAAGTAAAATAAAACTGTCACTATAAGAATTATGACTGGGGCGCCTGGGTGGTGCAGTCGGTTAAGCGTCCGACTTCAGCCAGGTCACGATCTCGCGGTCCGTGAGTTCGAGCCCCGCGTCAGGCTCTGGGCTGATGGCTCGGAGACTGGAGCCTGTTTCCGATTCTGTGTCTCCCTCTCTCTCTGCCCCTCCCCCGTTCATGCTCTGTCTCTCTCTGTTCCAAAAATAAATAAACGTTGAAAAAAAATTAAAAAAAAAAAGAATTATGACTGTATTGTGATTAATTTTTTAAATAACTTGAATAATTACTTTGTAGAGAGCAGTCACTGTGTGGCAAGCATATACATAATATCTCTTTTGCTCTTTACCCCTCTTGAGTTAAGTACTACAACCCAGCTGAGGAGCTAATTTTTCAAAATCAAACTGCTATGGTAGAGCTGATGGTATCTAAAGCCAGGTCAGGCCTGACAATGGCCATGATCTTAACCACTAAGCAATATTAAGTCATGGTTCCAAATCTTAAAATATATTCTGTCTTATTTATCTTGGTCAGTGCTACCATACACTGCTCCAAAGACTTCTAGAACTCGTCTTTGAAAATTATACCCACTGTTTATAGCACACATTGTTTAACCCATTTGTACTGGGTACAACTGATCCCCAAAGAGATGCCCCTGGTACCTTAAGAATGAAACACTCTCAAGTAACTAAAATAAAAAGTCAGCAAACTTCAGCAAAGTGTCCCAGTGGAGAGCCATGTGCAAGGAAATATTCTGAGGTCATATAGGAGACAGTAATCTTTGTTTGGAAGCCAAAACACACTTCCCTAGTGAGGCTGCAGGATACACATAAATAATCCAGCCTGGAGAAAGGTCAACTCTGAGGCTAGATCCAGGGTTAGCAGTGACAGCTTGCAAACCAATTGCTCTGAAAATCTTCAACAAGTCTGGCTGAGTACCACAGGGAGAGTGGTGCTGAAAGCAGATAAGACTTAACTCCTCTGCAGGAGGAGCCAACCTTGAACCCTATTGTTGCTCAGTAGATTTTATTAGGCATCACACTGCTTTCTCTGCTGCGAGGGAAACCACAGAGCAGACAAGTGTGCTCCTTGAGGGACAGGAAACATAGGCCACAGGGCATTCAGAGAGGTCACAAGACCACAGGGCAGCAGGCAGGAATCAATAGCACTGAGCAGAGTCCAGGGGGATCAATGACCCTAGACTTTGTGGCAGTTTAGAAAACTTGATTAACAGTGCATGTGGTGTTGGCCCAAGGCTGTGAAGGCAGTTACAGACACCAGTTTTTAGAGAATCAGCAGATTAAGACTGAAGTGCACAGTGAAATAGATCTGTTAAATATAATTCCTAAACAAGGATGCCCAACAAAGGCAGACCATATGGTCACCTATGTATGATTTGCAGAGCCCAGGAAACCATTCTTCCCTGGTGCCTCCAGGCCCGAAATTGCCACTATCTATTCTGTGTTAAATTGTTTTTCTTCTTCATGTTATACTATTTTTAACTCTTTTACTATGAGAAATTTCAAACATATACAAAAGCAGGGAGAATGGTAAACTAAACAAACCCCCACATATGCATACTGAATAGCAACATTTACTAATTCATAGCCAAACTCTACCTATTTTCTACCTATTCCTTCCCCCTACTCTATTGATCTCTACCCTATTCCTTCCCCCTACCCATGCACACTCTACTGCATTTGTAGGGGATAAATCCTAGACATCATAATATGGTTTTATCTATAGTACTTCTGTTGGAATCCCTAAAAGGACTTGTTTTTTAAACACACCACACTATCACACAAAATAAATTGAATAGTTCCTCAATATCTTCAAGGATCCAATTAATGTTCAAATATCCTCTGTTGTCTCTTTGAATTAGAACTTAAAAAAGGACTATACATTACAAAGGATTGATATGTCTCTAAGTATTTTCAAACCTTTATGTTTCCTTCTTCTCCTCTTTATTTTTCTTTGCAATGTAGTCACTGAAAAACTTGGGTCTTATGTAAAGTTTCTCAAGTTCTGGATTTTGCTGATTGCATCCACGTGGTGTCATTTAATGTATTCCTCTGTCCCCTGTATTTCCCGGTAATTGAGTCTAGATATGTGATCAGGTTCATGTTCTGTTTATTGGCAAAAATGTGTCATAGGTGGTGTTTTGCACTTGCAACAAGAAACACATAACATCACCTTGTCTCTCATGTTTTTATGTTACCTGCCATTGATGATTATTGTCAAGATCTATTACTTCATTTAGGATTGAAAAATTATATTTTACTTCTATCATTTCTCTTTTATCTAATAGGTAGAATACTTCTATGTGGAGAAGCTGGCCCTCATCGACAATCTGGTTACCTAGGGAAGCAGGATAAATGTGCCTCTGAGGAGCCAAGTGTTCTTGAGTCTTCTCCTTCATTTACTAGTTTCTAAAATTACTGGTTGTTTCACCAGCACCCTCAAAAGAGTCTTTTACTATGATCCCACTGACTTACACATGACTGATATATTACAGTCCATTGCTGCTACTAATACTCAGGTTACCCTATGTTTTACCAGTGGTAGCCTCTTCAAATTGCCTCAAAGTTCCTTTTGACAATAACTTTTAATAACTTGCTTACTTGCTCACCTTTTCTATTTCCTGCCCCTGACCTGGAATCAGCCATTTATCTAATAAATGCTGGTTCTCAGATATGAAAGGTCATATCTGAGACCACAATCCGCACTTACAGGCAATAATCGATGATGAATTGATCATTATTTCTACATCTAGGACTTAACCAGGGTATATCTTTTTTCCAAAGAAAACGTATTTCATGAGTTTATATAAACATTGCCAATTAAAATTTATGATTCCAGGGTTTTAATCTCTGTAATATTATATGTGTACATGTTTCTCTTATATTGAGATTAGTTCCTAATAAAAGTAACAAAATTATGCAATTGCCTTATCTGATAGTAGCTAATAGCTTTAGACTGGCGACACCAATATTATTCCTAAAAATATGATTACTAAAAACACTCCAAGATTGTTCAACAGTTTGTTGTTGCTGTTTTGTCCTTAGGGCATACTTCTCTAGAGCTGTATAAACAAATTATTGTGTTTAAAGCCACTTGAAATAATTCTCTGGGTGGTTATGCCACCAATTTGATATATGGTTAGATTTATTAATTCATTTTGGTACTCTTTTTATTTTATTTCTAGGAATTGCTTATTAAACTTAAGTTTACTTTTTTATTTTATAGCACACTTACATGGCTTCTAAATTGCATCTACAAAAGAAAGTATATTCAGAGAAATTTACCTTCTCTCTGTCTTCTCCATTCTGTTTCGTCTTTCCACCTTGAGTAAATTTTTGTTAGGTTTTGGTTTATTACATATAAATATGTATATTTGTTATATAAACATGTATTTGGATAGATAGATGAAGGAATACACTCACACAAATATGTATATATGTATTCTTATCCCTCCTTTTTAGATAAGTTTAGATAAGTTAATTACTCTTCTTCACTTAAAATATCTTGGAGATTGGGGCGCCTGGGTGGCGCAGTCGGTTGGGCGTCCGACTTCAGCTCAGGTCACGATCTCGCGGTCCGTGAGTTCGAGCCCCGCGTCGGGCTCTGGGCTGATGGCTCAGAGCCTGGAGCCTGTTTCTGATTCTGTGTCTCCCTCTCTCTCTGCCCCTCCCCCGTTCATGCTCTGTCTCTCTGTCTCAAAAATAAATAAAAACGTTAAAAAAAATTTTTTTTTTTAAAAATATCTTGGAGATTAATTCCTAACAGTATATAAAATATTTCTCACTCCTTTTTATAGCTACATAATATTCTATTTTGGTGCTAGGTCATAGTTTTCATCTAGGTCTGCCTGGATTGATGGGTATTTGAGACATTTCCAATCTTTTGCTATTGCAAATAATACTCCAATGACTGATCATATCAGTATATCTTTTTCTTTCTGTCTCTCTGTATGGCTGTCTTTCTGTCTTTTGTTATTGCTGCCATACTGTTTTTAGGAGGCAAATAATTCTCAGAGAGATAGACATGTATTAGTGATTCTCACTTCTAGGTGCATTGGCTTATCAGATTCTAGCTTAGAATATGCATTCAACTGTTTACTAAAATAATCAGAATCATTTATTTTCTGCCCAGGATTTAGGCAGTATGAGAGCATTTGGCACAGAAAAGGAGGTTTGGCACTGAAATTTGAGACGGAGAAGTAAGGGGTTTACTAGCCCATTTTATAATTTTGCCTTTATCAGGGATTTAACTGAGATAAAAATGCTTACATGAAATCTTTACTTGCTTTTCACAAAGAATATAATTCACTTGATGTTACTTTTATTTCAAATTAGCAGAAGTCAAGCATATGTTCCTTTTGGTAGCCATTTTGTATAGTATAAGTTGCTTTATTACAATCATTTAGATAATACTAGTGAGTATTAGTAGTAAGACTTACGGCGTAGGCATGCATTTGCCCCTGAACAGCTACTTTAAAAAATGCAGCAACCTTCATAAATTGCAACTTCCCCTTTACTAAAGAATCATGGATCATCTACCATTTCAGGGCAAAATAATTGGAATTTAAATAGGCCACTTTTCACTCCTTTAAGAACCATCCTCCAAACTCCTATAAAGAGCCACCAAGACAAAAGAATTTTAAAAGCAAACCATTTATTTTTATGAATGAATGACAGAGAAGGAGAGAGAAGATTTGCAAAGTATTTGGAAAATGATAACTGTAGCTAGACTAATTTTTTTTTCTTTCCAAATTTTGGTTTGAGGCTTGGTTACATTTTTGCTAAAAGGAGACCAGATAGAAAGGTGGAGTTAGAAGGCCCAGTAACCCTTACTGGTCTCTGGTTTGAGGGGCTATGGAAATTTAGTAGGACTAAATTTCATCCCAGGAAAAATTGCAAGGCAACACATTGATAAAAAGAAAGAGGAAGAGTATACAAGTGCAGGGCAGTATGAGAAGAAATGAGAAGACAGTAAAAGCTTTGAAGTAAGAATATCACAGAGCAACTTTTACTTTTGTAAAGGTATCAACAAGGCAAACAAGGAATAAATTCCTGACCAATGTCTACCATATGCTGAGTGCCAGCTGAGCTTCTGATCCTTTGTATTCTGTCAGATGGGAATTCCTGTTTACCTTTCAAGACTGACCTGCGCATGAGGTTTGTCCCTAATCTCCACTAATTTATGGACATTAGTTTGTTCTGGCATGGCTGGTTTAAATTCTTCTGGGTATTTCTGCTATGCTGTTGTCATGGCAACCTCCATGTTATAAACCTCTGAGCTCAGGGGAGGGTTGATTACATCTGGAAGGAGGAGCATATTTAACCAGACAAGTGAGGCATGCACCCAGCCTTCCAGACTGGGCAGACTGGTGGAGGAGGGATGGATGGCATGATGATGATAAGAGGGAGGGAATAGGCACTCTAGGCATCATTTTCCAGAGAGATAGACATGTGTAGGTGACTCCTCTACAACAAATCCATTTCTAGGCACTGCCAAGACTCTCCACTGCCTATCCCGTGAAATCTAATTGCCTCAGCTTACCCTCAGATGTCCTCCACCAATATCCTTTTCCCTTTCTCTAGTCCCTTGGAAAAACTCCTGCATCAGCCAAACTTAACTCATTGGCATCAAATTTTGCTTGCTTGTTATTACAGTCAACTTGGGTCCTCGGTTAACCCAAACCACTTTCTCAGCTTCTCTCTGTCCCCAACTTCAAAACCCAGAGAATAATTTACTCCTTTCAGTAAGCCTGGTTCACCTAATCATACCTCACAAGTCTTCACTCAGCAGGGACTATGATTGTACCTGGTGCACAACAGTATGTATTTGCAGACATCCACACTCCTCCTTTACTTTCCAAGCAGGATGAGGAACTGTAGACCAAATCTGAGCTTCTAAGATATAAGTGTGGCTGTCTCATGTGTGAGAATGCATCTGCCTTCTGGATGTTTACCTCTAATGATAAATTCAAGGACAAGCATTTATCACTTTTGAATGAACCACAGTTTTAGAATGCTCATTTCAGAGTTTCTCTCCACTGGCCCAGATAATCAGCATGCCTGTCTGACTCCTCCAGCTCTGTGCTCTTCCCCATTACTTGTGTGGCTGGCTCCTGATCATCCAGGATGAAGTGCAGACAACACCTCTTCACAGAAGCCTTTCCTCACCTTATAGAAGCCTTCCAGTTATTCTTGCTGGCTTCTCACTATTTTGTTTTCATCGTAACATCGATGATTTCTTGTGTACTATTGCATTATTTCTTTATTATCTCTGTTTCCTCACTAGAATGTAAGACCCAGAAAATAAAGGAGTTCATCCATCCTGCTTGCAACTTGCCCCTGGAATAGTTGACTGGTATATATTGCATAACCACTAAGTATTTGTTGGTAAGTCAGTGAATTAACATTCTAAGAAAGAAGTTGTGATTTTTCTTTAATTATTCTACCCCTTCATTTAGAATAGTTGACTGGTATATATTGCATAACCACTAAGTATTTGTTGGTAAGTCAGTGAATTAACATTCTAAGAAAGAAGTTGTGATTTTTCTTTAATTATTCTACCCCTTCATTTATAATAAAGTAACTACCTGATATCATGGGAAGTTTTCCAATTCACTTTAAGGTTCTTTTCTTTTGTTATTTTTACAATGAGAAAGACCAAGGCAACAGCATTTCCAGAGTTCTTACACCCAAACTTTCTCCATCCCATCATTTGGACCTAATTAATTAACTTGTCAGATGCCAAATGCAGCTGACTTCAAGATTTTTAATAGACGTATGAGGTGTTTCAGAGAGTTGGAAGGATCTTTACAAGCCTATGCACAAGGACTGGTGTAGAACCACATGACAGAAAATGGGACAAGGATTCAGAGTGTTTAAATGCTCATGTCATAGGAGTAGTAATAGATCAGATTGGCATTCTACCTGGGTCTTTTAATTTCACATTAGCCATTTGTTCCTCAGATCTTCTAACACCAATTTCCAAGAGGTGACATCATGTTATGAAAGGAATCCTAGACCAGGACTCAAAAAATTTCTCTTTATTCAAAGTTTGGCTTGTCATATGCTGGCCATGTGACCTTCAGCAACTTTGGTGTCTTAGCCCAGGCTGCCATAACAAAATACTAGCTTATATACAACAGAAATTTATTTCTCACAGTTCCAGAGGTTGCAAGTCTGAGATTAGAGTGACAGAATGATCTGGTTCTCATGAGAGCTGTCTTCCATGGTGCAGACTGCTGACTTCTCATTGTATTCTCCCATGGTGGAGAGCACAGATGGAAAGAAAGCTGTCTTGTGATTTTTATAAGGACACTAATCCTCCCCCCTTATGACCTCCAAAGGCTCCAATTACCTTCCAAAGGCTTCACCTTCTAATACCATCAAAGTTGGGGGTGGGGGGGCTCAACATATGAATTGAAGGGGGGAGGCACAAACATTCAATCCGTAATAGCTGGGAGAGCAACTCCCTGCCAACTTTATATGGTGGCTGTGATGAGCAGAGGGATAATGCACATCAGAAGACAACAGTGCAAGTAAAGAATGTATACCAGTGGGTTTGTGTCCTGACTGCCTGTCATCCTACCCTCTTTGCATCAAATCTATTCTGGAATCTTCTAAAGCAAGAGAGGAGTCACAGGTGAGAAACTCGATGGATTGGGGCACTGGGATGGGGAGTATCTAGAGAAACCTCTTCTGGAAGAATGAAAATGTAAATAGCAACTAGCACTCAGGCAATTCTGCTTACTGAAGTGAATATCAGCTTGCGTTCTCTTGGCAAGTCCTAGAGATACATTTCACAGAGACAACAGGAGTTAAAGATGGCGTGCTCCAGCTAGCACATTTCAGTAGGTTTAACACAACAAACCCAAAGGAAACAAACCAGCCCCAAAGGGGACTGAGCTCATAGCTCTCCATCCCATGACTGACAGTTAATACTCAATATGGCAAACTGCTGGAGGATATTCAGCAATTCCATTCTGTCTCCAACTGAGGATTCAGATCTGACAGGTCAAATGAAACAAAATCATCCTTTACTCCTTCCTGATCAAGTTTTCCAGAGAAACTGGTGAGAGAACAAAAACAAATCCCTAGAATAATCTTTTTCACAGAATCCTTTTCAAGCCTCTAACTAAACTAAAACAAAAGCCAATAATAATAAAAAAAAAAGCTAAAAGTTTTTCACATTTTAGTTGAATCAGGATTCATGTTATGACCTAGATAAGAGGTTCTTATATATTTTATTCTTTTTCCTTAAGACACTATTAAAATGAGACTCTTAATATTCTGTCATAAAAAGACTTGAACAAATGTATAATTTATGTTATGATTTTTGAGAGATTTTACCTGAAGGAAGTGCCAAGCCTATCAGAGCTCTATCAAGCTCTCCTTGAAAATGCTTTCCATTACTAATAGACAGAACCTTTTTTCTTATTATTTATACAAGGGCTTCTTTGATTTTCTGTGTGTGACACTTTGGGATGAAAAACGTGACTGTATTAATTAAAAACAAAGAGGAGATGTCTTATTTTTTCTCTCCAGACAAATTCCATTCAAAGTCCCTGCAAGCAGACCTCAATGTGAGCCTACAGCCTGCCAAGCAGAGCCCAAAACTCAGGTTTTTGTCATTTGATCTGATACAAGCTTAAGTCACTGATTAGAACCATTAATTGGTAGGTAAGATGAAGCAGTTAAGTGCTAAGTGGTAGAAATAGGCTTGGGTGGCAGTTTGATCAGTCATCTCAAAATCGAAAGAGAAAAGAAGATTCCACCTACCTCCTGCCACCTCCTGCTTTCTTCCCCTCTCCTTCCTCCCCACCCCCAAGTGCTGGATCAGACTTGAGAAAAGAACAAAGGATGTGACATCTGCCTCAAAATGCCTTAGGAAGAGGCTGTCCTCCACTTAGCCTCACTTGGAGGAATCTCAGGTGCCTGGGAGACAGCATTATCTGGATGCAAATCATGATCAAGAAGTCCTATCCTCTCCTCCCTGGGAAAACCACTGGCCAGTAAATGACAATATCCTTGTATAAGAGAAATGCACATGCTTGCTTTCAGTTGTGTTATTATGGAACTTTTGCATTTCAAGGATGAAGGATGGTGGGTTTGCCCAAGATTCCCTTACTAGAGAAAGAAAAGACTCAACTACTAGAACTGGGAAAGCAGATGGGTTTTTCATCTCCGGGTCAGTGCTCTTTCTTACTTCCCCACCTCTTTTAAATGAGTAACTATCATAAGGCAAAGGAAGAAATAAATACTAGACCTGATTTTTATCATCAAAGGGCTTCCCATTCTGTTTGGAAACACAGAATGTCATGTGTCTGTGAGTTACCAGCTGCAACATTTCAGTATAATCACTGTGTTGCTATGTAAAAGGCAGCGAGTTTATACTTCCATTGTGGGAATGGTCAGTTCCTGTGTGCTCGTTAGAAGGCCCAGCCCAGAGAAGGTCGGCAGCACAGTGCCACAAAGGGCCACACAATGAGTTCTTCCGTCATCATTATTTCCATTGAAAACTGACATTTTGCAGAGCAGTATGGCAATTCCTCAGAAAATTAAAAATAGAGTCACCATAGGATCCAGCAATCCTACTTCTGAGTATATACCCAAAAGAATGAAAGTAGGGTCATGAAGTGATATTTGTACACCCATATTCAACATTATTCACAATATCCAAAAGGTAGAAGCAGCCCAAGTGGCCACTGAAAGACAAATACATAAACAAAATGTGGTGTATACACACAGTGGAATATTATTTGAGCTTAATAAGGAAAAAAAATTCTACCCCTGCTACAACATAAATAGACCTAGAGGATATACTAAGTGAAATAAAACAGTCACAAAATGACAAATAGTGTATGATTCCACTCATATAAGATACTTAGAGTAGTCAAATGCATAAGGACAGAAAATAGAATGATGATTACCAGGAGCTAGGGAAGGTGGGGAGGGTGCATTGTGTTTAATGGGTTCAGAGTTTCAGTTTTGTAAGATGAAGAGTCTGGGAGATAGACATTGATGGCAATTATACAACAATGTGAATGTATTATTGACACTGAGCTATAAACTGGTTAAGATGGTAAATTTTATGTTATGTGCTTTTTATCACAATTTAAATAATAATAAACAAATTTTTAAATATTTGTTAAGAACTAACATTTTGTGAATGAGCATACTGGGTATCAAACCCAAAAATGGGTTTTGTGGTCAAAGTAATGACTTGTAAGTAGCATGATAAATATTAGAAATTGTCTTTCACTGGTGATATTAACAGTATCCAGGGTACACGGATTCACTAAAATTGTTTAGGAACACTCCCCTTCTTGCGTGAAGTGGTCAGAGCCAGGCACAGGGCCTGTAGGGAGTTCCCCTAAGGAATACACCCAAAGTCTAGCACAGGTCAGTACAAGGTGCAGTCAAGTGCTTGGTACTGACTAGAAGACACAGAATCTACCTCAAGAGTGCTGTTGGGCTTGCCTTGACATACCCTTTGTGGTGGGAACCACTAAAAGGCCAGAGGCTGGGTCTTCACTGCAAGAACAGGTTTTATAAACTGCTTTGTGCCTACTTGGAGTGAATATTTGACTAATAAATGTCTGTATATAAGTGTCAGTTCATTATAACCTGATAGAGAGTGTATGAAGGAGTAGCCATCCCTTACCACCTCCAACATCTCATCTCAGTGGCTCTTTACCAAATTTAAGCTAAAAACTGCAGAGAGGCAGATCTGCTGTGAAGCTAATGACACTTCAGCTTCAAGGCTTCAAGCTTCATTGTACGGGCCTCTTCTCAGGCTCTGTATCCAATTTGCTGGCCACAGTTTTGTAGTCTTTATCTTAACAAGGGTCACCTATTGAATACATTTCAGGCTCAACAATACTTGGCTAGGCCTCTGACCGGAGAATGACTAAGTTAGCTTAGGTCAGTTCCAAGGCAGGTTATCTGGAAGTAGCAGTCTGCTTGTTCTCCCCTTCTCTCTCCCTTCGTTGGTTCCTGAGGGCTGTTTTCTCTTCCCCAACCCATGAGATTAGGGGGAAAATGTTACCTAAGTTTGAGGCAATATCCTCTGCATCATGTCTGCAGAACCAGATGTCCCCTCCAGGACTAGATAAGACATGGCTGGGGGTGAGGAGTAAGGACTCAAGAGGAACCATGGAGTCCCCAGGTGACACTGATGAAAGCCTTCTGGCATAAGAACAGGAAACATGGTAGAGGAGCCCAAAGGAAAAATTATCTTTAGGCTCGGAAGCCCCAATCACCTGCGGACAACTAACATATGTCAGTCCCCTGAATGGGTATAGGAACTTGAACTCTCTGTGAGGTAATGTGAGAATAAAAGGAGAACCCTAAGGTACAAACAGATCTAACCAATGGAGAATTTCCCTATGAGTTGGACGTGGTGGTGCCACTTTGACACATAGGTTAAAATGACAGAGAATGCTACAAAGCAGCAGCAGCACTCATCGTAGAGAAGACATCAGAACTAACAGAAATTCAGGGTTGGCAATCTGGTCTGAGTTCAAATCTCTGTCTCATTGCTTACTAGCTGTGCTGTCTTTGGCAAAGCAGTCAATATCTTAGAGTTTGAGTTCCCTCTGGTAAAAGTGGGGGAAACTTTGTTTTAAAAAAAATTACTTTTTTTAAGGATTATTTTATGTCTTAAGTGGAAAGGAAACACATGAAATGCCTGCATGTAGCAGCTACTCAGTAAGTACCAGTAAGTATACTAAAATGGCCTAGAATGCTCCACTTTTTAGAGGCTGCACCAGCAGATACTGGGTAGGGTAGGATCATAATGGCAAAAAAGTCTGCTTTGCTCTCCACAATTGAGTTACTCACCCCTTCCATTAGGCATTATTTCACTGCATCACAAACCCAGAATTTTTTACAGGGCTGGAAAAACTGTATTATTTTAGGTGAAAACTAAACATCTCTGTTCCTATTTTTAAATTGACATCCTTAAAGTTTGGAACCAAATACGTGCATTTTTTCCACCATCCAGCATTCCTGCTCCAGCTTTTATGTGCCAGGACCTGCCCAAGTCTCCTGGCCATCTCCACTGCAACCCTGTTTCTGGGTGGGCATGGATTTCAGCTTGACTTACTCATGCACTACCCCTTTCCTGTTCCTTGTGTGTGCTTGGCCACCTGAGGTTCCTCAAATAGTTGTCTGCAGCCAGGTTATGACCACCCAAGACAAGGAAGCAACAAAGAAGAGGCAGAATAGAATGGACTTCCTCTAACCTCCCCAACTGCTCAGGGAAGGTTGACAGGGTCCTGGCAAGAGTCCCCCAGCCCCAAAACCAGTCTACCTTTTTCTATCCCATGTCCTTCCAGAGAGAGAAAAAGGGAAGCACAGATTGTGGGGTTATACTCATCTGGGTTACCCCAACTGCTCCATTAAAAAAAAAATTTTTAATCTTTATTTATTTTGGGGAGAGAGAGTGAGACAGAGTGCGAGCGGGGAAGGAACAGAGAGAGAGGGAGACACAGATTCCGAAGCAGGCTCCAGGCTCTGAGCTGTCAGCACAGAACCCAACATGGAGATCAAACTCACAAACCATAGATCATGACCTGAGCCGAAGTCGGATGGTTAACTGACTGGGCCACCCAGGCACCCCTAGCTGCTCCATTTTAAACTGTATGATTTTGGTCATACCACTTAAGCTCTTTGAGCCCCATTTATCCTTATTTGTAAAATTAAGAAAATGATATATATGCCATTGGGTTGCAGAGACACAAGCTGTACCATGCCTAATAAACCAGGTATCTAGACAGCACAGTACCTGTGTTAATTGTTATTATGAAGAATGTTCTAGAATTGTTGAGTCACTGTATTGTACACTTGAAACTAATATAACACTGTATGTTAACTATACTGAAATTAAAATTGTTTAAGTAATTAAAAACAACAATGTCCTACAGTGAGTGTCTGACTTCTCAGTTTCTTTTCATGATGTTCTCACAACAAGCAAACCATCACTGGCTAGTAACTCAGAAGTGTAGGAACTGCAAGGACGACAGGGGATGGTTTGGGAACACCCAGGGAAGCATGCACCATGAACATGACATGGTTGATGAGCTCCCATAGTGGGGAGCAGGGAAGGAGCACAGGCAGGATGATGAGAGAAACAGCTGATGCCTAAACTACCCTCCTGTCTGAGATAGGTTAGAGTCACCACAGGCACAACATTCATCAAATCCTGCTGGAACAGCATGGGCAAAAATACCAACTATTTCCATTCTGGCTCAGCAAGTAATAGTTGCACAACTAGCAAAACTGACTTCATAACACAGCCTTTGGAGAAAGAATTATTTTCTATTTTTTTTCCTTTGTAAAAGTGTGGTGGGTGCTATTTAGAAACTGCAGGCAGTACAGCCCCATCAGAGCTATGTTCCTTGTAGCAGCATAAAGTGGTGCCTTTTCGCCCTTTGGAGCCCAAACCTCCATTCCAAAGTCAAGGAAAAAACCAAACAGCCTATATTCAATCAGAGGTAGCAAAAGTAATTGGGATACGCTCGGCTCACTTTTCATATTCTCTTAATTTCAAGGCTATATTCTTTTCTCTCTGGCTATGTCTCTGAAGTAATTTGAAAACTTATTCTTTTTCCTTTGCCTTTCCCAAGGTCATACCTTTTCTTGTGTCTGTGGAGAGCATTCATATTGAGGAGGAAGGGGATGTTCCTGGCTTTTCCTCTCTTGCCTTTGTGATTTCTTTCTGTTTGGGCCACAGAGGGCTTTGCAGGAGAGCAGAGATGTTCTTTTTTTTTTTTTTTTTTTTTTAACTTCATCCATTGAATATTCATCAGGTGATGGATTCTACCTCAATGATCAGCCAAGGGAATAAAAATAGTTTGCAGCCAGCTCTCTGCCACAGATAGAGCTCCAAACCATTGTAAGGTGGAGTTTTTCCTACCGGGTGAGGTTACGACAAGCAGCTGTGATTTCCCCAGACATAGCCCCATGCTCAGAGCAGATGCCTGTCAAACAGCCCCCAGTAAGTGGCAAGAGTGATCTCACTTCCTTTCCCTAAAGGTAACTGTCCTCATTACTCTCATTACCGAGCTGAGTGAACCTTGGGTGCATAATAGAATTTTCTTTAAAATATTCATCATCTGACAGCTGATATTTCAGCCATATTTCCTTGAAAACTACACTGGGAGAGGAAGGCTGAGCAGCAGTGCTCAATTAACTTACTATTTTGCTCACCTTCTGAAACTACTTTTCAAGCCCACATCATTAAAAATTCATGGCACCATGTAACATGTTACTCTCCTGTGAGCTCTCTGAGCAGGACAGAGGTGGCCACCGATGCTCCAGCTGTCCCTCCTGCATACACAGCAGCAGCTGTAGAAACCAGCATTTCTCTTGGCAGGAATAGATGGAAACTCTTCCTGCTTTTTCCCCTTTGTCCCCCCAAGTGCACCACTTCATGCAAGAGGAATCGATACCCCTTTCCAAGCCTTTTATGGGCCTTCCAAGTGAGCAGACCAGCTTTTTCTTGGTTTCCAGATAAAAAGGAAGCCACGGATATACAGGAACACATTTGAAACACGGTAAGTGGGAAAAGGTGTAGACAGACGCACCTGGATTCACATGCCAGTTTTGCCACATAGTTCTCTGAGCCTCAGTTTCCCCATCTGTAAAATACAAACAAGAGTTACATTTCAAGAATTGGGAATAGCATGGAGAACATGCACTGAACATGCATCACTGATGTTACACTGATGTTACCATCACCGATGTTAAATAAAAGCCCTCCCTCATCATGGGGGCAGTACTCAGTGGCCACTAGACCACACACATCACACTATAACACAACTGGCTGCCAACTTGTCTGCCTCCCCTGACAAGGGACAAACTCCCTAAGCCCAGGGCCTATGCCATGTTCACCTCTATCCTCAGCGTTCAACATGGTCTGATATATGAAAAGAACTCAATGAAAGTTTTACAAGGTAATTATAATTATTCTATGATAATTATTAATTCATATAATTATGTGTAATTAGTATAATTATGCATTATAATTATTCATTATTAATCTATAAGAATAATATTAAATATTAAAGTTGTATATAATAATACATAAGAATAACATATAAAACTATAAAGTGAGCACCAATTAGTTATTACCAACATTATAACTTTCAAACAAATTTTTAACAGAAAACTGACCAAAATAAGTTGTACTTCTAATTGCTACTGCTGCCAGAGCCTAGGCAAGCAAGAATTTCACTTCAGAAGAGAGCAACTGAAAACAAAAACTGGCTCTTTGGACATGGTCTAAAAACAAGCTTGATAATTGCATCCTAGTTGCTAATGGACATTTGCCCATAGCCCCTAAACCATCCCATAATTTGAAAATTTTCAGTTTGTTTGTCATTTCTCAGTTTTCTGAGGTTAAGTTCTGTCTCCACATCCAAATGTTCAGAATCTTATTCAAACCAATCCAAACCACTCTGGTCTAGAAATAGGACTTGAAATCTAGCCAGCCTGGGTTTTTATGCAATATTTCCAGTACTTCTGCTTTCAAAACAAGTTGGTGGAAAGAAAACACTAGACAAGCCATACTGTGGTATTCCAGAGCTTTCCCAGTTCAGCCTGGAAATTTTGGTGTTCTTCAGAAAATTGTGAGATACAACCAAGAAAAATAAAAATAATACTACCTTACATTTGTATAATATTTGATGGTCTGTGTGTAACTAATGTTTATTTAGCACACTGTGTTTCACACATAATGTCTATAGAATCCTCCAAACAACCCTGTGAAAAAGGTATTCTCTCCTTTTCACAGAGGATCCTTTTTACAGGGAATTAAGTGTCAAGCCCAGGTTCTTGGTTTTCTTAAAGCTTCCACATCATTATCTTATTCAGTCATCTGGGAACGAAGGACAGCAGGTAATGTGAGCTCTGCCATGCAGAAGCAGGGTCAGAAAGGCGACTTTCCCAGGATCACACAATCAAAAAAAAAAAAAGCAGAACTGTGGCAAGAACTCAGAGCTCTGACTCCTGGGTCTGCACTTCGACACATCATGTGTATTCTACATATAAAACCTGTTACATTGTAACTGCCAACTCAATACTTAGGGGGTTGTTGTTGTTGTTTTTAATTAATTATAGAAATATAGGTGTGCCATATGTAACTAAAAGAAGTAGCCTAGGTTTAAGTCAGCTTCTAATGTATTCCAACACAATTACTGTAGCATTTTACCCTCACCATGCAGTGAAACAAGAGTTCAGTAATGTTGATACTTGTCTACACCCCCAAACTGGATAACAAATAACAATTTACCCTGACTACAACATAAACAAATTAATGAGGATTGAAAGCGTTAGTAGAATCCAGGCCTCAGTAAATCTAGCTTACTTCTTTTAAGGCATGATAGGGTAGCCTTTAGTAGCTTCTAGATTGAAACCCTTCATCTATTTACTGTTCTGATATGGCTGGGAGGGGTAGGACAGCAGAGTGGTACTTAAATTATCCATGTCTCTGTTTTCTCATCTGTAAAATAGGGATACTAATGTTGCCTACTTCATGCAGGTGTTGCATTAATTGAATTAATATATGCCAACCCTTCGAATAGTCCTTAGCACACAGTAAGCACAATATAAGCTTTTGCTATCATTATTGACTACACTGATCCTCTAAATGAGTATTGCTGCCTTATTGTCACAATGACTTCTGTCACACGTGCATGCATATTTTCTATCCCCAATGAGATCATACATTCCCTGAAGGAAAAGATGGTTTGTTATTAATTTGGTCCCCATAAATTCCCTGCACAGTAGCAGACATATACCAGGTGATTAACACTCTTAAAAATACTCTTATAAATAGCCAATTAAAAAATCTTACACTGCCATGTACTAACTCAAAAATCTCCAATGATTTTGTTGCCTTGGGGATCAGATCTGACCTTCTCGGCTAGGCAACCAAGTCTCTCTTATGAGGCCTGATACATCTTCCCCTCCATTCTCCATTTTGCCTCCATTGATTCACTCACCACATCCTAGGCATGGGTTCCCACCTTGCTGCCTCTGCGTATTTTCTTCTGTTCCTGGAGTACCTTCCTCCTACACTCTGCCTATCCACATCATTCGCCCCCTTCCTTCCTAGTCCAGCCAACCCCACCTCTTCTCAAGATTTCTTCTCCTCCTCACCAAGTCAGGCAGTTACCTTCATCTTCTCTTGACTTCTATCCCTTGTAAACTACAATTTACTTGAAATGTCTCATATTTAGTCTTAATTTTTGGTCAAAATATTACATATGGTTCCATCATACTTATTCTTTTTTTTTTTTTTTGCTTTTTTAATTGTGGTAAAATATACACAACATAAAATTTACCATTTTCACCATTTCTAAGTGCACAGTTCACTGGTTATTAGATACATTCATATTGTTATGCAACCATCACCACCATCCAACCCATAACTCTTTTCATCTCATAAAATTTAAACTCTGTCCCCATTAAGCACTCATTCTCCATTCTCCCCTCCCCAACCAGCCCCTGTCAACCAGGATTATACTTTCTGTCATTATGATTTTGAATATTCTGAGTACCTCATGGAAGTGCAATCATACAGTATTTCTCTTGGTATATAATCTTTTTAATATGCTGCTGAATTCTGTTTACTAGTATTTTGTTGAAAATTTTTACATCAATGTTCATAAAGGACATGGTCTGTAGTTTTCTTTTTGTAGCATCTCTGGTTTGATAACAGGCCAATGCTGGCTTCACAGAGTGAGTTAGAAAGTTATTTCTTCCTCTAAATTTTGGAAAAGTTTGAAAAGGGCTGGTATTAGTTCTTTAAATGTTTGATAGAATTCACCAGTGAAGCCATTAGATCCATGGCTATCTTTGTTGGGAGATTTTTTATTACTAATTCAATCTCTTCACTAGTTATAGGTCTATTCAGATTTCCTATTTCTTTGTGATATAGTCTTGGTAAGTTTTGTGTTTCTAGGAATTTGCCCTTTCAACCAGATTATCATACAATTGCTCATTATAGTTTCCTATAATCATTTTTATATCTGTAGAATCAGTACGAAAGTCCCACTTTCATTTCCAATTTTAGTAATTTCAGTCTTCTTTTTTTCTTAGTCCGTCTAGCCAAGTATTTGTCAATTTTGTTGGTCTTTTCAAAGAACCAACTTTTGGTTTCATTGATTTTCTCTGTTGTTTTCTATTCTCTACTTTGTTTATCTCTGCTCTAATCTTTATCATTTTCTTTCTTCTTCTAGCTTTGGGTTTAGTTTATTCTTCATTTTCTAGTTCCTTATAAAGTTAGAGTGTTGATTTGAGATCTTCCTTTTTTTAATGTTTGTTTGTTTGTTTGTTTGTTTGTTTGTTTGTTTTGAGAGAGCACATGTGCACGAGTAGGATAAGGACAGAGAGAGGGAGAGAGAATCTCAAGCAGGTTTTACACTGTCAGCACAGATACTGACACAGGATTCAATCTCATGAACAGTGAGATCATGACCTGAGCCGAAATCAAATTTGGACCCCTCACTGACTGAACCACCCAGACACCCCAGAGATCGTTCTTGTTTCTTTTTTAATGTTTATTTATTTTTCAGACAGACACAATGTGAGCAAAGGAGGTGCAGAGAGAGAGGAGGAGAGAGGATCTGAAGCAGGCTCCACGCTGACAGCAGAGAACCCAAGGTGGGACTCAAATTCACAAACCATGAGATCATGACCCAAACCAAAGTCAGACCCTCAACCAACTGAGCCACCCAGGTGCCCCTTTCTTGCTTTTTAATGTAAGTGTTTACAGCTATAAATTTTGCTCCTTGGCACTGCTTTTGCTGTGTCGCATAAGTTTTGGTATGTTGTGTTTTTTGTTTTCGTTCCATCTCTAAGTATTATTTAATTTCCCTTATTTTATTTTATCCATTGGTTGTTTAAAAATGTGTTGCTTGGGGCGCCTGGGTGGCGCAGGTTAAGCATCCGACTTCAGCCAGGTCACGATTTCGCGGTCCGTGAGTTCGAGCCCCGCGTCGGGCTCTGGGCTGATGGCTCAGAGCCTGGAGCCTGTTTCCGATTCTGAGTCTCCCTCTCTCTCTGCCCCTCCCCCGTTCATGCTCTGTCTCTCTCTGTCCCAAAAATAAATAAACGTTGAAAAAAAAATTTTAAAAAAAATGTGTTGCTTATTATAGCACTGCTAGGAATTTACCCAAGGGATACAGGAGTACTGATGCATAGGGGCACTTGTACCCCAATGTTCATAGCAGCACTCTCAACAATAGCCAAATTATGGAAAGAGCCTAAATGTCCATCAACTGATGAATGGATAAAGAAATTGTGATTTATATACACAATGGAGTACTACATGGCAATGAGAAAGAACGAAATATGGCCCTTTATAGCAACGTGGATGGAACTGGAGAGTGTGATGCTAAGTGAAATAAGCCATACAGAGAAAGACAGATACCATATGGTTTCACTCTTATGTGGATCCTGAGAAACTTAACAGAAACCCATGGGGGAGGGGAAGGAAAAAAAAAAAAAAGAGGTTAGAGTGGGAGAGAGCCAAAGCATAAGAGACTGTTAAAAACTGAGAACAAACTGAGGGTTGACGGGGGGTGGGAGGGAGGGGAGGGTGGGTGATGGGTACTGAGGAGGGCACCTTTTGGGATGAGCACTGGGTGTTGTATGGAAACCAATTTGACAATAAATTTCATATATTGAAAAAATAAATAAATAAATAAATAAATAAATAAATAAATAAATAAAAATAAAAGTTGTTACCTCAGGGGAAAAAAAAATGTGTTGCTTATTTCCACAGTATATATCTATCTTTGTAAATCTACTGAGACTTAATTATGGCCTAACATATTATCAGCCTAGAAAATGCCCCATGTACACCTGAGAAGAATGTTTATTCTTTTGTTGTTGGGTAGCATGTTCTGTATATATCTGTTATATTTAGTTGGTTTATTGTGATTTTTAGGTTCTCCATTTCCTTAGTTTTCATCTGTCTAATTGCTCTATCCATTATTGAGTCAGATATTGATATCACCAACTATTATTATAGAACTATATTCCTCCCCTCAATCCTGTCAGATTTTGCTTCAGATATTTTTATACTCTGTCATTAAGTGCATAATGTTTATAATTGTTATATTGTCTTGCTGTATTGAATCTTTTATTAATGTATTAACACCCTACTTTGTCTCTTGTAATCTTTTTTGTATTTAAAGCCTATTTTACTCTGCTCTCTTTTGCTTACTATTTTCATAGATTATCTTTTTCCATCCTTTTACTTTCAAACTGTTTATGTCTTTGGATCTTGAGTGAGTCTCATGTAGACAGCATATAGTTGGATCACATATTTTTATCCATTCTGCCAGTCTTTGTCTTTTGATAAGAGTATTTAATATATTTATATTTCAGTAGTTACTGATAAGTAGCTTACTTCAGCCATTGTTTTCATTTTCTATATACCTTAAAGCTTTTTTTGTCCCTCATTCCCTGCATTACTGTCTTCTGTATTTTTTATTTTTTATAGTCAGATTTTTAAATTCCTTTCTTGTTTCCTTTTGTGTATATTCTATAGCTGTTTTCTTTGTAGTTACCATGGGTATTACATTTAACATCCTGAAGTTATAAGGATATAATTTAATTTTAGAACTGTCTAACTTCAATAACATGCAAAAACTCTGCTTCTTTCTTTCTGTTTCCACTCCTTACAGTTGTTGATGTCCCAGAATTACATCTTTATGCATCATGTGCCTAAAAACATAAGCTAATAAGTCTTCTAAATGCATTAGTCTCTTACATTATGTAGAAAACAAGATTAGGAGTTACACACCAAAGTTATAGTAATCCTGGATTTTATACTAATAACTGTTTTTTTTTTCTTTAAGTTTATTAGTCTCTTAAATCATGTAGAAAATGAAAAGTAGTTATAAACTATTGTTATAATAACACTAGTTTTTATAATCATCTATGTATTTACCTTTATTGAGGTCTTTATTTCTCCATATGGCTTCAAGTTACTGTATATATCCTTCCATTCACCTTATAGGACCTCCTTGATCATTTTTTTCAGGACAACTCTAGTGATCACAAATACTCTCAACTTTGTTTTTCTGGGGATGTCTTGAATTTCTTACACTTTTGAAGGGTAGTTTTGCTAGATACAGGATTTTTGGTCCACAGTTTCTTTTTTCTTTTAGAACTTTGAGTATATCATTTTACTGTCTTCTGACCTCCAAAGTTTCTGATGAGAAATCTTATTATGGATTCCTCGTATGTGACAATATTTCCTTCTTGCTGTTTTCTGCTTTTGCTTTTGAAATCTTGGTTGTAATGTGGGTTTCTTTAACTTCATCTGATCTGGAGTTCACTGAGCTTCTTGGATCTCTATATCTTTCATCAAATTTGGGAAATTTTCATCCATTATTTCTCCAAATATTCTATCTGTCCTTTTCTCTCTCCTCTGTCTGTGGGACTTCCAGAATGATGCACACAACAATACAACCATGATGTTTGTCTGTTGAATGGAGTCCCACAGGTCTCTGATGTTCTGTTCACTTTTCATCAACCTTTTTTCTTTCTGGTCTTCAGAGTCAGTAATTTCGATTGTTTTTTCTTAAGTTCACTGGTTCTTTCTTTTGCCTGCTCAAATTTGCCTTTGAATGCCTCTAGTAAAATTTTCATTTTAGGTTTTTTTTTACTTTTCACCTCCAGAATTCTTTTATTTTATGTTTTCTATCTGTTCATTAATATTTCCATTCTAGCCACATATTATTTTCCTGGCTTCCTACACATCTTCTAATACTGTGAGCACTTTGAAGATAGTTGTTTAAAATCTTTGTCTAGTTATCCAGATAGCTAACAGACACATGAAAAGATGCTCAACATCACTCATCATCATGGAAATAGAAATCAAAACCAAAATGAGATATCACCTCACACTTGTCAGAATGGCTAAAATAAACAACACAAGAAACAATAGATGTTGGTGAGGATGCATATAAAGGGGAACCCTCTTACACTGTTGGTGGAAATGCAAACTGGTGCAGGCACTCTGGAAAACAGTATGGAGCTTCCTCCAAAAGTTAAAAATAGAACTACCTTATCACCCAGCAATTACACTAGTAAGCATTTACCCAAAGGATACGAAAATGCTGGTTTTAAGGGACACATGCATCCCAATATTTATAGCAGCACTATCAACAATGGTCAAATTATGGAAAAAGTCCAAATATACATCAAGTGATGAATGGATAAAGAAGATGTGGGATATATATATATATACAATGGAATATTCCTCAGTGATCAAAAAGAATGAAATTTTGCCATTTGCAACAACATGGATGGAACTGGACTGTAGTATGCTAAGTGAAATAAGTCAATCAGAGAAAGATAAATATTATATGATTTCACTTATATGTGGAATTTAAGAAACAAAGCAGATGAACATAGGGGAAGGGAATGAAAAAATAAGATAAAAACAGAGAAGGAGGCAAACCATAGGGGACTCTTAAATATAAACAACAAACTAAGGGTTGCTGGAGGGGAGGTGAGTGGGAGAATGGGCTAATTGGATGATGGGCATTAAGGAGGGCACTTACTGGGATGAGCACTGGATGTTATATGTAAGCAATGAATCACTAAATTCTACTCCTGAAACCAATACTCCACTACGTGTTCATATAAATTTAAATAAAAATAAATTAATTAATAAAGTCTTTGTCTAGTGTATACTAGTGTCTAGTGTATCTGCCATTAAGTCTTTCAGGGACATTTTCTATTGATATATTTTTTTCCTTTGAATGGACTATACTTTCTGGTTTCTTTGTATGCCTTGTGATTTTTTTGTTGAACACTAGACATTTGAATCTAATAATGTGGTAACTCTGGAAATCAGATTCTCCTCTTCCCTTGGAGTTTGCTGGGTTTCTTTATTGTTTTTCTTTTTGCTTTATTGCTTCATGTTGTCTCTGTGCTGAAGATCAGCCTGAGGTGTAAATTTAAGATTTTCTCAAGTCTTTTCTGAGCCTTTCCCTGGGCTTTCTAATTTTTCCCTTGTATACAGTTGTTTTGTTTTTTTAATTTCCTAGTCTTTAATGTCATGCTTCTAAAAGGGGAAAAAGCAAAAAAATTAAAGGGAAAGAGAAAATGACCAGCTCTTTAAATCCCCCTGGAACTCACTTCAGCCAGAGAGGGAGGGCTTGCAACAATGGTGGGGGTGAGGGGAAGGTGCAATAACAATGGCTGCCAGCCTCTTTGTCTGCACCTCTGTAATTAGAAGCAGCAATTAGTGATCAGAGTACAGATCACTGATATTTGGAGGATTTTTGTTTTTTTCCACCCTGGCTCTCATAAGCTCTGTGCAAGTTTCTCTAGGAACACATGCACAGTTGCCTGCTGTGTGGCTAGGGGTGAGTGATGGGTAGCTGCTACTGTGCTAAAAGCTAAAATTTATCTAAATTAACTTCAATTTACCCACCAAGTACTCCCCTGGAAGTTGTAAGCCTTCAACAGACTCCAGAGTTCCAAAATGGTTACATCAGATTCTTAGATCAGTCACTAAGTCGGGGGACAGATTCATGGTGCTTCCTACTCAGCCATCTTTACAGAGCCTCTCTCATGTTTATTCTTTGATTATATCCTTGATAAATTATAAGCTGGGAGTATGACAGACATTGTTCATCTTGATTAGCATTTGACCCCCAGAACAGCACCTGGCACATGCTAGAGGCTCAGTATTGCTGTTGAGTAACAAATCACCCCCAAAAACTGCTTGCTGAGAATGAAAATAATCAATAATTGCCTCTCACAGTTTCTATGGGTCAGGAATTCAGGAGCAACTCATCTAGTCGTTCTGGCTCAAGGTCTTCTCTGAAGTTACAGCAGGTGTTGACCAGAGTCACAGGGATCTTCAGTCTCCTAGGGCTGGAGGATCCACTTCTGACATGGCTCACTCACCTGGCTGGCAAGTTAGTGCTGGCTCTTGGCAGAGGTCTCACTTCTTTCCAGAGGGCCTTCCCAGTGGGCTAGTCTCCCAGCATAAGTCTGACTCCCCCCAGTATGAGCAATCCAAAGACCAAGGCAGAAGCTACAATGCCTTTTAGGACCCAGCCTCAGAAGTCATTCAGTGTCTAGGAGGGCTGGTTATTATACTAAACAATCAGTTTTGGTGTCTTCTCCTTCACTGGTTTGTATGCTCTTTGAAAACAAAACTGTCAAAACTTCCTTGTAGAATCTGGCACAATGCTTTGCATCTAGTAGACATTCAAATCTTCAATGTATTTATAATTAATAGGAATATATTTGCCATTATATAATTTTCAACATTTTCATAATCAGACAAATTATGACTTAATTTTTACGTGTCACTGAATAATTATTTTATTCAGATGAATAATGTTTCAGAAAATAGAATTCTCATCTTCAAATTCTTTAAATAAGCCAAGAATTTTGATGGACACCATCAGGAACAAGTTGCATAGCTACTGAGCATAACACTTTGTGATTTTCTTATTTGAGCATTATGTCTACATGTTTGAGGTTTTCATTTGCTTTTGTTGGCATAAACTCACTGTTTCTAGACCACCAGTACTCCTAAAGACCAAAATTAATTGCCAGTTTTATATGTCTAAATGATAGGGATGCCAGATTGTTTCAAAATAAAACACATCTAAATTTAATAAAGTTCAAAGGAAGAAATGTTTATTTATGGATTAAAGTATATAATGATCTGTTGCTTTTAGTTATTGAAATAGTGACAGCTCTTCTTAGCAAGAGTAGGGAGGATGAACAGGGAAGAGCAAGGGAGAAAGTCCTTCTCTGATGCTGAGAGTGAATCAACAATCCAGAGAGACAAATAAAAAGGCTCTGGGTCTTTTGACACCAGTTGAGAACACAGATAATATACTAGTGAAGTCTGAATAAGGGAGGGGGAGGCTCTGGTAATAGGGCGGAGGTTTTGTTCTGTCAACTCATCACACATTTGCACAGGGATGTCTTGACATGTCTTCAGGAACAGGGCATACTTTGTCCCTTTGGGGCACAGCTTTGCTGGTTGTTGAAGTTCAATGATATCATAAAGCATTCCCAGAGTTGTTGGAATGGAAGGTACAGAGAACCTAAACTATAAGGCCACCAAAGAGACTTATTTACATGTCTTTTATGGCAATCACATCTTTGTTAATGCATTGCTTTAAAATACATCATTGGGTACCATGATTTTTGGAGAAGAAAGAACTGGACAGCTGTCATAATTGAGCAAGATTCCTGAACTGTTCTCTACAGCCTTTCATTGTTTCTAAGGATTTGAGAACATCTTAACAATATTTTCACCATTGCAAAATAGATCAATTTCTAATTATACTTATTTTACAGCAAGACACTTAAATAATTACATTCCTCACTTTGTTCAGTCTAAACCTGTGCTAATTCTAGGATTTTGGAATATTGCACAATGATTTGATAATTTAACATTTAGGTACATAATTTCTATTAAATGACTTTCAAATTTATCCAAATGCTATATTAGCTTTCTCTGAAATGAATTGCAGTTTACATTTGGTGAAAGAGTGTTAGATTTGGAGTCAGAAAACCCATGTCTCAATCCCAAATTTGCTGCATATTTCCTACGTGATCATGAATTTATCACTTCTCAGAGTTTCATCTCTGTTCCTTCGTGTATAAAGCAAGGATAATCTTATTGCTGTCTGTATTCTGTAAGACTGCTGTGAACATCAAAAGCCATTGATGTATGTGAAAGCCCCTTGTAACATAAGTGTTTTGCAAGAGTGAAATATGTTAATATTTTTATCTTACATATAAGATATGCAAGCAAATGCTCCCACTAACATTCAGTCTGTCCTCTGTTTCACCTGCTACTGCCACCACCACCACCACCTCTTAACCCCAGAAAGCTAATTCATCATGCTAACTCTATCATAAGCTCCTGATTTTATAGACGGAAATTGCTCATGTGTCAAACTGTGTGATCCTCACATAGATTGTAGATTACTGATGCCCCTTCAAGCCTTGGTTCATAATATATTACTACCAATTTGAGAGGACAGAAGTAATTTTCTCACAGATCCAATTTTAATCCCAAATGTTGTGAAATGAAACTATTTTCTAGCCCCTTTCCCTCTCTATGTTTAAATAATTTGATGCAGCTTTTAGATGGATTAGAGACACGTTTTTGCTAATGTGAACATGAAATGGTCTCAAGAAAAATATTGGATCTGACATCTAATTACCATCAAAAAGAATAACTCAGTAAAAATAATGCTGGAATCAAAAACCACAACTTGGCCCATACCATCTTCACTGTTCAAATTAAAGATACTAAATAACTCCACCCAAGAGGCTAGTTTAGTTCTTTTTTGGTATATTGTGTAGCTAATTCCCAGTGTAGACAGGCAGGAGTATTTAAGACCAAGTGGTCCATAGGGATTATGGCACAGTTCTTCCATGCTCAGGCCAGCCAACTGGCAATAACTGCCCTTTGACATTTTCCAGGCCCCACTCATCCCTTCCATGATCTGTGCATGGAACAACAGGGTTTTAACCAAGGAGACGGATCCAAAGCTGCTCCATCAGGAAAATGTGCCCCAGCCCAGTTCCACACTGGGGTGAGAATGGCTTTCCCAACAAGGAAGTATTTCAGTTGGTGCTCCTCAGCCTTCACAAGAAATGTCAGTTTTGCCACCTGTGTGTCTGGTGTCTGATGAATTAGGATGTCCCTTCAATCAGCAGCAGAGGTTCTGCCCTCCAGGCACTTGCCAAAGAATACAGGTTTGAAATCTCTGCTCCGTGTTGCTAAAAGCCCATGGAAACAAACAATATTTCAGAAAGGAATTGCTCACAGTCCCTTAAATACATTTCTTAAATACACACAATACCTTTCTTTTGGAATCTGGTACCAAGAAAAAGCCTATTTCATCTGATGAATTACATTTTATTTTATCAGGCAAACAGAAGTATAAAATCTATGCCTTGACATACATGTATTTAGAGCTACATTTAGTATTGAATTATAAAAAATTTAAAATTTTACTTCCATCCTCCTTTCTCACTCTATGGTATTTAATTTTCATTCAGATATTCTTAGTGCATATAAATATACACACACATCATCATCATCATCATCATCACCATCATCGTCACCACCCTCATCGATGTAAGCAATTTTGGAAAGTAGGTAAAATATAAATATTTTAAATAAATAAATCTTATAATTCTACCATATATGTTAGAGCCTGGAAACATAAGAGCCTGGAAACATAAGAACAATGTATACATTATTTGGATCAAAAATATCCTCAGTATCTCCTGAAAGCAAACCCCTAGGCTTAACTTGACTAATTCTACTTATTACTCAAGAATCATCTCTGGAACTACCATATCCAAGAAGCTTTCCAATTCCCTAGAGCTCTGGCCATAGTTGGAGCCTCCACCCTATAGCCAAAGCAGTCTGTCATGACCCAACCATATTCTCTGCTGTGACCTGTGAACTACCTGAGATCAGAGACTGTGTCTTGCTTCTGAATGCCCAGCACCTAAAACAAAAGGCCTGACATAAAATAATGACATAAAAAATGTTCATGGCGTAAATATGAAAATACTTACACCACCTCTCTTTGTAAGAAGCAGCTTTGCAAAGAAGATAATAAATAGATACCAAATATTTTATTTTTAAACTTAAATTATTAAAGTATAGACTGAAATAAGTCAGCTCTTTAAATGTTGTTCAAACATCAGTCTTAATCTTGTTATTTGAAAAAGGTGAATTGGCATGATTCTAAGTAGTACACTTTTAAAATACTTTTAATTGATGCTATCACTATACACAACTGCATTAGTAGAAAACATAAGGTAACAACATGTATAGTCTTAGCCAAATGTAGTATAGACTCCAACACAGAACTACCCAAGTGGCCTTAATATTAACCAGAAAATCAGAAGAATTTTTGATCATTAAGAAAACACATACACGGAGCAGATTGTCCATGGAAGAGTGAGATGGTTAATAAAATGAGAAGATGAGATGCTAAGATTCTATTTATTTTCCCAAGCTTTTGATATTAGATAGTCATAGTAGCCGAGATATGGAAACAACCTAAATGTCCACCAATGAACAAACGGATAAAGAAAATGTGGTATAAACACAGAATGGAATATGGTTCAGCCTTAGGGGAAAAACAAAAAAGGAAACCCTGCCATTTGTGACATGGATAAACCTAGAAGACACTACATTAAGTGAAATAAGCCAGGCACAAATACTACACTATACAACTTTTTATGGAATCTAAAATAGTCAGACTCATGTAAACAGAGAGTAGAATGGTGGTTACCAGGTCCAAGTGGAGGGGGAAATGGGGAGGTATTAGTCAAAGCGTTCAAAATTTCAGTTATGCCAGATGAAGAAGTCCTAGAGATCTACTGTATAACACAGTGCCAATAGTTTGCAACACTGTATTATACACTTTGAAATTTGCTAAGGAGGTAGCTCTTATGTTAAGTATTCTCATCACAATAATAATAGCAACAATAAATAAGGCAGGAAGAAATTTTTAGAAGTGACAGATATATTTACAGCATAGATCATAGTGATGATTTCATAAATGTATATTTATCTCCAAACACATCAAGTTGCAAAAAATAATAATAAAATTAAAAATAGCTTCAATAGACACAAACCCATAAATACACAGACACAGAAGCACACCTTCTGGTTTCTTACTGTTTATGAAAGTTCACTTTGCCCTTTCCCTTACAACTTCATGTTCCAGAAGTGTAAGTCCACATCATAAGAGAAATAGATGAAGATTCTTCTGCCATCTTAGTCACTACTTAGTTATTGATGTGTCTGTCAAATGTGCTCACCTCAACTGAGGAATTAGTGAAGACTGGAAACTGCCTATTAGATATCTGCTAAAGGACAAGAGTCAGAGCTCAGAGACAGAGAACCATCACTTATCAAGAGAACAGGAGGCAGTGACAGGAACTGGATGTGCATAAGGCCCATAGGTGGTGTCCAAATGTCCCCCAGAGCAGCTCACTGAAGATAGCACCAAGGTCCAACTTCATATTTAGATATCTTGTATAAACACACACAGCATCTCACACATCTAGAAATGTCTACTTGCATGTGCCAAAGAGAGAGACATTTAATGCGACAGCTTTAGCTGAACTGAGTTTATGTAAAGAATAAAGAAGACCTAGAAACTGAGGAGAAGATGTGATGGGAGAAGTCAGTTATGGAAATGGCACAAGAATTTATCCTTCTTAATTTGAACTCATGTCTGAAATAAATAGGAAACACACCATTCCCAGTACACATTCTGGCTCTGAAAATGTAGCATTTTCTCTTTTCTCTCTCACTGTATCTATTTATCTTCCTTTTTGCCTTCCTCACACACCATCACATTCACAAAGTTTACAAAAAAAAAAAAAAAAACTGCTTATTTTCTTTAGTAGTCCATTGAGTGTTCTATCAAATTGCCAATAAGACTTTATTCACTCCCCCCCACGGATAAATAACATGCAGCTACCTGTGAAAATCCATGCAAGTTTGGAGACAAATAGTAAACTGTGGTGTGTGCATGTGTATGTGCATGTGTGTGTGCCATGCACTGTGTGAACATGTGTATGTATGCACTTCTTTGTGCATGTGTGCATTTGTGTGTGTGAACATGTGTGTATGTGTGTGCACATATGTGTACATGTTGGGTGGGGCATAATCAGAAGGGAGACAGAAAAAGAGGACTCAAGAGAATGAGGCTACCTATATACCTAAGGAATTGTTGATGAAAACAGAATTAGCTCCTGCAATATCTCATCCACCCACCATCCACAATAAAAACAAAGTAAAATACAATTAGGGATGGAGGAATGCCCTTTTATCTAAAGAAGGAGGAAGCATAAGAGAAAAAAGTAAGCAAGCTAAGAAATATAGACCTCTACCTCAATTTTTTTTTACCAAATTCAAAATGTACTGCCTATAACTTTGGCCGTTTACAATGGCAATTAACATCAATCCTAGGGTCTAATTAACCTCAATCAACAAGTCTAAGTAGGTTAATTAAATAGGATTTGGCTAAGCATGAAGCACAAAAATACAGCTGTCTCATTTAAATATGATTTACAATGCAAAGTCACCATTTACCAAAGTTTTTCAATTTCTTTTTGGGCAGCAAAGCATGGGGGATAGGGTGGGGCAGAGGTATCATTCAGAGAACATCCCCTGGTCTGCCTCTTTTCAGGTTTTTATGGTACTAGCCAGCAGCACATAACTCAGATATTACCTCCAGGTTATCCGCATTTATCACAAGCTAATCTCCTTTGGAAACATGGGCTCATCCCTTTGTTGTTTATTTTTCTTCTATCCTACCCACCCCCACTCTCTTATATTATAAATTCCTTCAGGGCACCAAGCCTATTTGATTCATCCTTGTCTCCTTAAAATCATCAAGCAAAGTGCTTTGTGAGTAGTAAGTTCCCATATTAATTGTTCTTTTAATTGGATTTTCATCATAATACACTTTTTTCTCACCATACACCCAATATAATTTGGATTCCTGGACTTTTGGATAAAAGTCCAGATTCCGTGTGGGAAGGTAGCATTCTAAACTGTGATTGCCTGGTGTCCTGCCTCATTTACTTCCTCACAATCATTTTACCTCTGTCATTCACAATGGGATCAAGGAGTCCATTTTAGTTAATAGTGGCTCCAATGATTCTAAATACTCTAATTTCAAAAGGGATCCTCAGTACCCACATTAGGAACTCCACGGACAGAGGTCACTGCTATGGCTTCACAAGGTCAAATGGGCCAATTCTTATTCTGCATCTGTTCTGTCATCTAAATACATGTGTTTTTTTTTTTTTCTCTGTATAGAAGCATTTCAAGTTGCATAGGTATATCTGCCTTCTCAATCTCAAATCCAAATAAGGCCACCTGATAGTTGATACTCTGAAAATGAACACGAGATTCTTCCTGAGTCTGAACTCTGAGATCACAGAATCTAGACCAGAAGGGACCCTAGGAAGCAGCCAGTTCAACCTTGTCATTTTACAGATATACACTAGCCAAGTGGCCAGGTCATGCCACCAGACTGACCCCAGCCTAGAGCTCATTCTCTGCCCCCTGTGGCTTCTCTGGTTGGTGGGAAGCCACTGTCACTCCATCAGGAGGGAGACCCCAGTGTCACACAGGCTTGCTACAGCTCTGCAGGAGACACGTAACTGCAGAAACCCACTGAATCATAATCGTCAGAGATTTGGTGTTGTCTGCACCTAGACTAGAGAAGGAGAGTCCTACCAGTTATGAATTGCCTACTCAGGGCCAGTGATTGTGCTGGGCACTTAACAATGCATTTCATCTTAATAAGAACTCAGAAACATCATTTTAACCCTTATTTTTAAGTTTGAAAACCGAGGCTCAATTTTTTTCCAAGCCCAGATCTTCAAATCCTACATGTTTAACACCAGTTGAGCTAGAAAATCAGGCAAATCAGCTCAATGATGATGTGGACAGTCTTGTCTAACACTTTGGCTGACTAACTCATAAAAAGCTAATTATACCAAACAAAACAGATGCTCTCTTTCCAATCTCTTATCATCTACTCTTCGTTAAACATCCTTACTTGCTTTCTTGTTTGTTTTGAACCCTGTCTAAAACTGTTCTCATTATATAGTCCTTAAAACTGTTCCTTCTCTTAACTCCCCAGTGCCTGTTTAAGGTAGCTTCATTCTTTGGTCACTCAGGCTAGAAGCTCAGAGTCATTCATCACTGGCTGCAGCTTCACATGTGATTCTGCCTATCCTTGCCTATCTGCAAGATGATTTTTCATTCCCACAGTCACTGTCCTGGTGACACCCTTCCCTAGGTCAAGCATCTCCTCCCCAAAATCCAGTCTATCCATCAAGACCAAATTACTCATTTTAAAGACTGCTTTCAACTAATTATTACATTCTAAGATAGTGTAGTCCAACACAACTTTCTGTGATGATAGAAATGTCCTATATCTCTTCTGTCCAATATGGTAGCCACTGGCCACATGTACCTATTAAACACTTGAAATGTGGCTAATGTGACTGAGGAACTGAACTTTTTGCCATTTTATCTTATTTTATTTTAAGGGATTTAAATTTAAATAACCACATGTGTCTAGTTGCACCATATTCCATAGTGCAGTTCTAGGCAGTGATCGATCCATTCACTGTCTCTGGAATATGACTTGCTATTTCCCTATCCTCACCTAACCATAATAGCTGGAACAGGGAATGCTTTGTTTGCTGTACCTAGAGAAAGGGTTCACACGTGGTAGGTTCCCATAGATCATCTTTCAATGAACAAATTTGTCTCTTCCACCTATCTCTTTCTTATGGTTCAAGCTTTGCTAAAGTTTACATTTTTCAAAAAAAAAACCAATAAATAGCATGTTGTATTGTGTGCCATGTTTATCATGTAAAATAAAAGTATAATTTATATTGTTAAATGTATTCTCATGTGCTTTACTTTTGATTTTTCAAGATTCTTGAGAGCTGAGACCAGGTCATACAACCTTTGAATCCCACAGCACCAAACACTAGACAGCACATGCAGCTGGCACTCAATCACTTTTGGTTCAATGGGCAGTTTCTCTAGCTCAGTTATCCCACTGAGGTCTCAGAGCGCCAGCACATCAATTTCCCCTCAGCTGAGGCTCTTGCTCATCTTAATCCAGTGCTCCTGTGGCAACTGGAACAATTCTGCCAATAAAGTCTCATTTCTTAGGCCATAAAATTAAATCTCAGCTGGTCTCAATCCAGCAGTGGCTTCTTCTTCATAGCAGCCAGAGATGCCCATGACCAACACTTTGTCCTGACATCCAAGAAAACAGCAGAATCATTAGAGAGGAGACCCATGGAGTGGGTATCACAAAAGCCATGTTCCCTCTCTTATTAATTATGTGACCCATACTGGATTTTCTTAAGTATAGAATCAAAATAATCAGAGTTGTCACACCTTATCCTCTATGCTAGTTATTTATTTAATATATGTGAAAGTATTTTATTTATTTAATATATGTATTTCACATATTTAATATATGTGCAGGTGTTTTATGAAATTATAAAACCCTATGCAAATACAAAATATTTAAGTCAACACATAGCTGAGGCATTGAGATTTTAGCCAAATTATTGGTATAAAGTATTTAGGCCATTTATTCAACAAATACTTACTGAGGAAAACCACTGTGCTAGATGCTGAGAAAAAAGCAATGAAGAAGAACCACATGGTTCTATACTCAAAGAGTATCATTCTAGTACTAGAGACAATTTTAAACAGAAACATAACAAATCATGTAATATTGTGACACGAAGGGAAATGCAAGGTGTTACATGCATGTATGAGTATAGAAGGAATTTACTAGGTAAAGCTGGACAAGGAAGAGCATATCAAGCAGCTAGGACAGCATGTGCAAAGATCCTGAGGTGCGAAGGAGTGTTTACACCTGAAGCAATGAAAGACCCCAGTGGTTAGAAAGCACAAATCAGGAATAGTGGGGGCAGGGGCATCCATCTGTACCAGGAGGCAGTAAGCAATGAGGCCAGATAAATAGTCAGGGGCCAAATCAGGTTGAAGCTGTAGAATGGTGGTTTTATATCAAGAGCATTGGAAAATCATTGGAGCATTTTTAAAAGGTGGATGATATTGAAGATTTGCATTTCTGAAAGACTCCTCTGGGAACACTACAAAGAATGAACTGGCCCACAGCAAGAGTAAACAGGGAGAACCCTGTGAAGTTCTGAGATCAAAAACAAAAACTTGTCTCGAGGAGGTCTTAATTCAAACTATGGTGTCAGCAGAGAAAATAGGGATAAGTGTACAGATGCAAGAAATACATAAAGAGTAAAATCCTAAGACTCCTTGATTGATCCTCAATGAGTGAAAGTGAAAGAAATAATAAGAAGAAACATAAGAAAGCACAGTGTAACATAACACCTACCATTAGGAGTAGTAGTAAAGAGCTAACAGTTGAGCCCATGCAGCCTGGCCCCACAATCCATAAGAATAAACTTCCAAACACACAGCTCCTCATAACAGGGACTTTCTACTTCCTAGCATTATTCACTAAGTCAGGAACACTGTATGGAGTGAACCTGTAAGAGAGTCACAAGTGTATCATTGGAGATGTTAAACATGCAGTCCCTGTAAGATGTTCAACAAGTCATTGAACATACCAGTCTGAAGCACAGAAGAAAATTCTAGAAAGTGTAGATCAGACATCAGCAAACTATGACCCACAAGTCATAGTTCTTATAAATAAATATTTATTGGAACATAGACAATATTTGTTCACCTATCATCTATAGCTTTTTTTCTTAACACAATGACAGAGTAGAGTAGCAGCAACAAAGACCTTATTGCCTGTACAGCCTAAAATATTTATTACTCAGCCATCTATAGACAAGTTAGCCAATACTAGTTTAGATGACATCACCTGGGGACAGAGAATATAACATGACAAGAGAATCTGACCGGCATGGTTAAAGTGGATAGAGAAGATAGAACTGCAAAGGGAGACTGAGAAGTGCAACCAGAGAAGTCTAGAAAAAAGGAGCGAAGGGGGCGCCTGGGTGGCGCAGTCGGTTAAGCGTCCGACTTCAGCCAGGTCACGATCTCGCGGTCTGTGAGTTCGAGCCCCGCGTCAGGCTCTGGGCTGATGGCTCGGAGCCTGGAGCCTGTTTCCGATTCTGTGTCTCCCTCTCTCTCTGCCCCTCCCCCGTTCATGCTCTGTCTCTCTCTGTCCAAAAAAAAAAAAAACTTAAAAAAAAAAAATAAAAAAAAAAAAAAAAAAAAAAAGGAGCGAAGAAAAAGGGAGGGGGAAGTGACACCAAAGGAAACAAAGGCAGAATGTTACCAGAAGAAGGAGCAGTCTGCTGTGTTAAATGCTGCTCAATGACCAAGATGGTTTCAAGTGTCCACTGCAAGATTACTGGTAAATCTAGTGGCAATGCAGTGCAGTGTAAGAGTTGGACACTAGACTGAAGTGGGTAAAAGAGAAAAAGGAGGTGAGAAAGTGGCAGCATCATGTGGAAGCAACTTGAATCAAGAGGTGGGGCTCTAAAGCAGAGGAAAAAAGCAAGGCAGTAGCTAAGGAGATAAGGGCAAGAGCAATACTCAGTTGAATCAGAAGAGTTTTGTTCTTAAGCGTAAAACTGACCTGATTAATGATCTTACAATTAAAACAACCTTGTTGATTTTTATATGGTTAGTAACTCAAGATGAGATTTAAAAACTTTCCCCCCTTTGTAATCAATGTGGGATACTCAGCTTCAGTTTAATGCAAATATAGAATTTTACTTAGTGAATTTGAAATCATGATTATTAGCTTATAATTATCCCTACTGATAGTAAGCTTCTAGCTGATAGTGCTTGCACTGTCCTGAGGGCTTCTATTATTTGAGTCTGACAATAACCCCATGACCTCATGTACTATCATCTTCTTTACTGTGTAGATAAAAATCTGAGGCACAGAGAGGTTAAGTGACTTACTCAAGGTTAAACAGTATGTAGTAAAAGAGAAGAGGTCAAGCTTAGTCCCCTATGCTCTACTTCTCTGGCAAATAAATGGGAAACATTTACATATTCAATTAAATTTAAATTATGCCTGTATTTGTATTACACTTTACACTTCTCAGAGCACTTGTATATTTGACCTTCATACAATTTTATAAAGGTAGTCTAGAACAATTTTATTAGTCTCTCTCTATGATCATGCATAGCTCAGGAAGGTCAATTACCCTGACTTAAGTCCATTGGGCTGTCAGAGGTATAGCCCAGACCAGAAGTAGAGTCTGCTGACCAATTGTACCATTCCCTTTCTATCAGCCCATTTTCCTCAGGGGGAGATAATACTGCTCCATAACCTTGAACTAACAAAATTTCTCTGCACTTTTAATTTTGATTCCAGGAGTCATCAACTTCCCCAAGATTTTCCAGGAAAAAACACAGTCTAATTTTTCAGATCAACTGACACCAACCAAGTCAAAAAAAAAAAAAGGTGGGAAAGATAGTTTTGAAAATGGTTAACTAGTAGCTAGTTTAAATATCTTAACTTTATATGCTATTCTTACAAAATATTTTTACTTCTCCATATATAAGGTGTTTGCTTAAGGGTATGTTGTTTCCTTTGAATATGGTACTAACAATGTATTTTCAAGTTACAATTTTCAAGTGAGTTATCTTTAATAAAGCTATGTTGACATTTTCATTTTGTCATTATTTTCCTCTATTTTACCTGTATGGGCAAGAGCTAAGTGCCACACATCTATCCAAAGGCAATTTACCGTGCTATTCCTTTTTATGTTTACCAAAACACTGCCAGAGTGAGAGGGTGTTTTCTCAGGGTAATTCTAAGGTTCTGAAAGGGTCTGTCAGTTAAAGCCCTCTAGACAGCCAAGCCTCACTTCACAGGATGCTCACTGTGGCACTATTGTTACCTGTACATTCTACATATCAAGAGGAAACAAAACATCAAACTAACCATCAAAATCAAATAAGTGTGCTTAAACATTCTGATTTAAAGTTTAAGGTGCATCTGGGTGGCTCAGTCGGTTAAGCATCCGACTTCAGCTCAGGTTATGATCTCAGGGTTCGTGAGTTTGAGCCCCATATCAGGGTCTCTGTCAGCACACAGCCCACTTTGGATCTTCTGTCCCCCTCTCTCTCTGCCCTTTCCCTGCTGGTTCTCTCTTTCAAAATAAATAAATAAGCTTTTTAAAAAATTAAATAAATAAAGTTTAAAACAGAGATTGGCTTTCCGTCACATAAAAAATCGTGCGTAAGCTATATAAACTTATTCCTCACGTCTGCAAACTCTGCTAAAATGAAAATAAAAGAATGAAAAGGTCACGCTTAAAGTAAAGCATGAGAGGGGACATCAGTGGATGAAACTTTTGACAAATTTTACATGGCATCCTGAACAGAAGAGTGAAACCTGCTTTTGCAAAGCAGCCAAAGCCACAACGTAAAGGGCATGCATTTAGCCACACCATTTAGAAACAAGTTACCTTGTTCAACACAGCCCCACATAGATCAGGTATCAGTGGCATCAAAAACAAGGGAAAGCAGTGTTTAGGCCTCCTCCTCCACCCTCTACCTAGGACACTTACAACCAAGTGTCCCACCACACCTGGGCAGGAAAATGGAGGTTTTTTTCCCTCCTGGAAAAGTTAAATGTGGGAACCTTGGGATCTGGAAGCACCAGCCTTAATAGAAAGCAGAAGTGCATCACAGGTCTATAACAGGGATATTCATTCAAAACATGCACATGGCATGGCCAGAGACCTGGCCCCCTGACAGAGACAGCCCTCACATTTCTGACAAATTTCAGAAGAAATTGAGTAGCTACAAAGGAAAGCCCTCCAGGTTCTGATCTGTTTAATTCACCTGGTGAAAAACCCAGCTCCCTACTAGGTATCCAAAGTGAAGTCCTCCAGCCAGAAATCCCCATACAAGTCCACAGAAGATGTCCAATTAAAAAAATAGAGCCCAGCATGAGGAAGAGAATAAAGAAATACAAATGAGCCAAATGAAATAGAATGCAAGAGCTAAAAGAATACTTCAATAATAGCAATATCCTCAGGGAAATACACAGCATTATATTACATCAGTGAAATATGGGCAAGACGTTATAGTCAATGGAAAATCAGAAAACAAGAAAGAATTCTTGAAAAGTAAAATTATAGGAGACATAAAAATCTAACAGTTGGGGGCGCCTGGGTGGCGCAGTCGGTTAAGCGTCCGACTTCAGCCAGGTCACGATCTCGCAGTCCGGGAGTTCGAGCCCCGCGTCAGGCTCTGGGCTGATGGCTCAGAGCCTGGAGCCTGTTTCCAATTCTGTGTCTCCCTCTCTCTCTGCCCCTCCCCCGTTCATGCTCTGTCTCTCTCTGTCCCAAAAATAAATAAACGTTGAAAAAAAAATTTAAAAAAAAATCTAACAGTTGAGCAGAAAATAAAGTTGAAATCAATTAGATTTGGAACAGAAAGAGAATATCAAATATATTGAGTAGCTCCCATGTTCTAGGCACTGTTCTAGGTAGTAGGAATACAAAGTGAACAAAAATCTCTGCCCTCACAGAACTTACATTCCACACAAAGAAATAAAATATGTGAGGAAAAGAATAATGTTTAAATTTAAGTGACCAAACTCTCAAGAAATATGAATTCCAGAAACTGTAAATGGAAAAAAAAAAAAAGAAGATAGAGATGGAAAGAAATTATCAGAGAAATAATACAAGAAATTTTCTGGAATTAAAAGATACAATTCTCCAGATTAAAAGGGCTAAACAAGTGTCCAGCAACAAAAGAGTGAACATTACAATGACAGGTCAGAAAACCAGATATGGAGATTCCTAAAGGCTTCTAGATCTAAGCAATGTATTACATTCAAAGAAAAAGAATCAGAATTCTAAATAGAAATAATGAATGTGGCTAATGCCTAAAATATTTTAGAGGAAATTATTTTTAGCCTAGATACCTATAAACAAACTATCAAGCTTATTGTGATTACACAATAAAGATATATTCAGATATTTGAGGACTCAAAAAATTAACTTTAACAAACTCTTCCAAACATTGCAACTGAAGACAACAAAGATAAGAAATCCAGAAATAGAAGAGTTTCAAAAATAAAGTTCAGGGCTGATGACAGTATAAAATAGTAGAAAATAACAACCAGACTAAATTGAAACATGAAAGTGAGGGGCCCCAGGAATATAATTGTGAAGGTTATAATGTGGACTTTGTGAACAAAACTCCAGAGAATACAGCCATACATTTTCATCAATAATTTCTATGGCACATCAAAAGCACAAACCTGCTCTGAAGAAGGCATACCCACTAAAAATTACCCTTATTTTATAACAACCTTGAAAGTACCAAGCTGAAAAATTACCCACCTAACCTTAGCATAGAACTCTACAGTGTTAAAAAGAATGAAGTACACCCACATATATTGATATGGAGCAATCCCCAGATACATTGGTAAGTGAAAAAACAAGGGGTAGGACTTTCTTTTTAGTATGCCAGCATTTATGTCAGAAAGGTGAAAAGGCATATTTAGAAATATGCTTGTATCCACAGAGAATATCCCTGAAGAAAATGCAAGAAACAGAGTAGTTTTCTCTAGGAAGGGATACCAGGGTCTAGGAGACAGGAGGTAAAAGAAAGACTTAGTTTCATTGAATTTGTTTACCATAAATATGTACTATCTAATCAAACTGACTAATTAAAATTTTAAAGGATGTTAGTATTTGTTCTGTTTATTTTTTTTTTATTTTTTTTCAATGTTTATTTATTTTTGGGACAGAGAGAGACAGAGCATGAACAGGGGAGGGGCAGAGAGAGAGGGAGACACAGAATCGGAAACAGGCTCCAGGCTCCGAGCCATCAGCCCAGAGCCTGACGCGGGGCTCGAACTCACAGACCGCGAGATCGTGACCTGGCCGAAGTCGGACGCTTAACCGACTGTGCCACCCAGGCGCCCCAGTATTTGTTCTGTTTAAATAGACTTCAAGAGGCTGAGAGGATTACGTTATTAAATATTCCTATCATAAGTCCTCAGGATTTTTAAAATTTCTCATACACTTCAGAATTATCCACAAAATTCCATCTTTTTTATCCAAATCATCTTCCATTTAGTCACTAGAAATCTGGTTTGTAAAAACATTTATGAACTTGAAGCAAAGAACTTCAAAACTGTAACTTTTAACCTCATCACTTCCACATCATTATTGGCTGGTAAATTTTGTCAATCTCATTAATACTACCTAATTTAAAGATAGATTCTCAGGGGCACCTGGGTGGCTCAGTCGGTTGAGCTTCCGACTTCAGCTAAGGTCATGATCTCGCCGTCTGTGAGTTCGAGCCCCTTGTCGGGCTCTGTGCTGACAGCTCAGAGCCTGGAGCCTGCTTCAGATTCTGTGTCTCTCTCTCTCTCTGCCCCTCCCCCACTCATGCTCTGTCTCTCTCTCTCTCTCTCAGAAATAAACATTAAAAAATTATTAAAAAAAGATAGATCTTCACACTTATATTTGGCTGCCAGATTTTATTCATTTATTATTCTTCAAAATATTTTCATGAGTTAATTACTATCCATATAGAAAAGAGAAAAGATATTGGACAATAAGTCAATGTCCTAGTAAAATGAAGTCAAGACAGGGGCGCCTGGGTGGCGCAGTCGGTTAAGCGTCCGACTTCAGCCAGGTCACGATCTCGCGGTCCATGAGTTCGAGCCCCGCGTCAGGCTCTGGGCTGATGGCTCAGAGCCTGGAGCCTGTTTCCGATTCTGTGTCTCCCTCTCTCTCTGCCCCTCCCCCGTTCATGCTCTGTCTCTCTCTGTCCCAAAAATAAATAAACGTTGAAAAAAAAAATTTAAAATAAATAAATAAATAAAATGAAGTCAAGACAATGAATTACATAACGGAAGTCTAAAGACTTGGTTTTTCTATCAGTACCATTAAAATGCATAGCCTTGAAAATGAGCCAGACTTTCCAAATATCAGGCTCCCGGCAAATACTCATTAAGCATCTACTGCACAGAACACAGTGCAAGAAGCACATGAGGAAAATGTTTGAAGCGTGGTCCCTCCCTCCCTAAGAAAAATGTCTATTGGGAGATATGAGACATGTATACCCATGAAAATAATTATGTGAAATAGAGCTCCATGAGATTAGTTTCAAGTGAATGATACGGCCAAAATATGTAAAGAGAACTAAAAAAAAAAAAAAAAAAAAAAAAAAAAAAAAAAAAAAAAAAAAAA
>NW_024412434.1:1543611-1606021 GCF_014898765.1 Herpailurus yagouaroundi
AAAAAAAAAAAAAAAAAAAAAAAAAAAAAAAAAAAAAAAAAATTCTGGCTAGGGTGCTCAGAAAAGGTTTTGTTAAGGAGATAAGATTTAAGCCAATATTAAAGAGTAGATACAATTTTTTAATATATGATCCAAGTATTCAGTGTAATTCAAATAAGTTGTCACTTACACAAATTTATCCTGGTTATGTTATTTCACCACATTAAAGGTCATATTAGATCAATCACCATCATTCACCAAATTAGATTAATCACTGTCAATCACCATTGTGTAACAAGGAATTGTTAAGGCAGCCCCTCACTTCCCTTTCACTCATCATTCTTCCCTGCCCCTGCCCTCAATCCCTGTCCTATTCTTCTCTCCATCCCCTCACCTCACCTACCAAATAAATGAATCAATTGCAAAGTTGTTAAAAAAAAAAAAAAAAAAAAAACAGCAAAAGTGCTCAAGAATGCTATCTTTGCACGTTCTAGCACAGGTTTTTACACAGATACAGGTATTGTTAAAAGTGCAACTGCATATTGTGAAGGACCTCATCATTTCATTATGGCAATAGGATTTCTTTTTTTTTATGATGAATTTCATACAATGATGTCAACTTGAGTTCTCCTAAGTTTACCATGGAGGAAAAGGCCTAGGGAAAAGGCCTACAAATGTTGTTTTTAAGAATTCTCTGCTTTATTTAGGAACCTGCTTTAGCATATTTCATGTTAGCCTCCGATGCCCCCAAAAGAGGTCCAATGTAGAAGCATATAGATGTCATCTGTCAATACCATGACTTCCAGTCCAAGGGCTCAATTGAAAGAAAGCCTTTAGTGGTATAGGGGTGCTTAGGTGCCAGCCATCACAAATCCAACCCTTTCAAAAGTGGTTTTGTTCTGTCCTTATCATTGCAGTCCTGCATCCTGCTTTCCCAGAGCAAATCTTTAGTTAAACAGATTTATTCTAAATCCCATTGCTGCCTGTCTCAGGGACCATTTCCAAGACTGGCCAGCTGTACTGTGTCAGGCCTCGTGACATTTCTGCCCCCAAACCAACCACATCAGTTCACCACCAGATACCCATTATGCACATATCGGTAGAGCTTTCTAGGGGACACATGATCTCTTGTTGAAGGGAAACATTCACTGCAGAAACTTTTTGGTGTTCTTTCACCCTGCCTTTGCTTATGTATACTAACATGCCTTTGGCTAATGCTAAAGATGCTTTGTCCAGAATTGCATCTGCTGGTTGTGATGGTTCCCAAACTAACAGTCTCTTGGTTGCATAATACCATCTTTCTTATTAATACCTGGCATAAAGGGTGATGGTGAAGATGGACAATATTAGAGCTAAGAGTGAGAAATGCTGGCATTCTGCCCTGCCAATCACCCTTTTATGGTAAAATTCCCGAAGAAGTGCTTTCACAAGGAACTCTAGTCAATAAAGGAGATTGAGATACTCTTTTATTGACATCGGGGCTTGGAACTGATACTCCAAAGCTGACCGTTGCTAATGCAGGCTTGACCACCTGCCCTAGGTTCAGACTCCAAGCAGGGCTTTTCCTTTTTCCTTCAAATCCCAATCTTGCAATCAGAAAGTAACTGACCACAGCTACAAGCAACATTCCCAAACACACAAGCCCATAGTCAAGCAAGAGCAAGTTGGATGTGTAAGAAGAGGCAGAGCCTAGGGATCTCCAACAAAGAGAACATGGCGTTTGGGTCTTTGACCTTTAAAGCATGTAAGTAGCCAACCAGAGTCTTGGGATGATCTGATTAGTGACTGCTACAATTAGGAAAGGGGACTGGAAGGGAGGGAGACTTAGAATTTTCCTCTCCATACAATTTACAACTACCTTACAATACTTGGTACGATATGTGAGGAATTTCTCCCCAAAAGATCATGAGCTTTTTGAAAGCAGGAGCCAATACATTTTCCTTGAATTTCTTTAAATCCTTTCTTCAGGAGCTCCCGCCCAGGTCTGACTGTGAAACAAACATTTATGAATCAGATTTCTTGACCAGCCTCTGGTCTGGTTGAAGTCACTCTGATGCCACGCAAGTCCTTCCTGATCTCATCTTTCCCTTCTTTTGTCCAGGTTTTATGTAGGTTTTATGCATCCTGCTGCAGTTTCACGACCCCGTGGCAGTTCTTCCAGGATGGTCTTGGGCTGAAGGAGACTTACTGACCACAAGTTGGTACACACCATAGTCTTCAGGCTCCTGCCAATGCATGGAGCCTGGTGGCTATGCAAAACCACAGATCCTCTGGAGCACATGAGACTTGGCACTTGGGAACCTCCTGTTGCCTCCAAGAAACAAAGACACACAGGAAAACTTAATGGGTCAACAATTTTGGATATTCTTGAGTTTAAAAATTATAACAATAAAAATAGAGTAAGAAGACAACCATTGATTAGAGTAAGAAGGCAACCATTGATTTTCCCAAAATGATCACAAGCCTAAATCTGTTTAGCAGTTGTGGAGGGATCGATAATTTGTTGGGCAGGAATTTGTGTTGTAGTTCTGACTCATCTGCTAATTAGCTATTTGATTTCAGGGAACTTGGTCCATTGGGTTTCTTCTTCCTCATCAGTAAATGAGGAGGTACAAAGTCTGAGGTCTAAGGTCACTTTCAATCTCATAAATTTACTAATTTTGGAAATAGTCCAGAGTTTTAGTTAGAAATATGATAAAAGAATTTACTCCATGCATTTCAACATTTATAAATGTAAATTGATCATTAAGATGAATAATCTTGACTACCAAAGTAAACACCCTCTTCTATCATTTTATTCATATAAGGTTAAAAACATCCAGTCTACACAGAGCAATTTTATGTGAATAATTTTAATTTCATGTCTTTTCTTTATTTTCCTTTTTAGAAATAAGAAAAACAATTGATGGGAAACACTGGTAATGTGATACTAAGATCAATGCCAATAACAACATTATGATTCTGACTGTAACCTTAAATCACCCACAAGCCACGTAAGCTCCTCATTAGAGAACATAAGAAGCCTTATACGTTTCATGCAATGATGGAAATTCACAAAAATTGTACTCATATTAACTTCTGCATTTCTCCTGTTGGTGAAGTTATTTAACATATTTAATCTACTGCATTAATGTGTAGGAAGTTTCATTTGACAAATATAATTGTACAATATGTATTTGAAGAGAATTTGGGAAAATGGCCTTTCTAGGTATTATACCAATAAAAAAAAGATGTTATATTTTCTCCTAAAGAGTTATAAATTATTTTAATCCATCACAAAAGTATTTGGCTCCTCTCTAAAACAGTTACTTAATTAAAAGAAAAAAAACACTATTTAGTCCACCCTAAATGTTCTCCGACCAAATCTTCTAGTACTGTGGGGGGATCACCAAACTTTGCTCAGAGCATCTTTATTCCTGTCTGCCTTCTTCTGCCAGAACCATTGCCTTTGACATCTATGACATATTTCCATCATTGCTGCAGGGGGAAATCATGACGTGTTCTCCAAAGAGACTCGGCAAAGTGTGAAGTGACAGCAGGGGGAGCAAACAATGTCACACAGGCCCAGAAAAACAGCAAGCTCTGCAGGAAGGAGGGAGTTATAGCAACTTCTACACTTTTTACTGGCATGCATACCCTAACTTAGAGGTACTGACTTTATTAGGAATTATATTGTTCTCACCACTGCTCTGCTCCTTCAGGCCACAATATGATGGAGGCTTATTTTGAGAATTTACTTCAGCAGCAAACTCCGGGGAAGGCAACTATGCAGGAGAGGGTGGCTTCATGCAAAGTCTGCACCATCAACAAGAAAAATGGGTAGCAGGAGCTGGGACTACCCTTGGGGAAATGTATAGTTAGAGATGATGGAAATAGAGTAGAAACTGTTTCATCTGTGATTAGACTTCAGGACAAATGGTTCGAGAATAAAAAGAAAATTAGAGATTTGGGCAAAGGGATCATGGGAAATGGCTAAGAACCCTTTTCAAATAAGACCAATGGGACAGTCACCCCTGTGATACAAATGTCTCTTGAGATCTTCAGTTCTAAGACAACAAAGGCATATACATATGCATAGGACTCAAATTTCTAAAACTACGTAAAGCAATAGAATAATGGGAAAAATCAGAGCTTCTGACATTAAGACAGGCCTGGGTTTCCAATCTTTCATATAAACTTTTACAAATCCAAACAAGTGTCCTCAGCCTCTGGACCTCAGTTTCCTTTTCTGTTTCTGTTCTTTCTTTTCTGTTCTGATTGCTACCTTTCAGATCTGATGGACATCGAGAGATTATGCACATACAGGGCTTAGAGTAAGCTTGCAAGAAGGAGAAGTGGTAATTACTGAATCCCTGTGATCACCAGGGATGGGTGGGGGGCGGGGCAAGGGCAGTGCAAGGGCTTTAGTGAGGATGGTGGATCTGCCTCAGCTGATGCTCTGTGGTGACATGACCAAGCCTTTCAGATTTGAAGGATATTACCCAGAGCCTGGCAGACATTCAAACCACCCCAAGTCCAATGGGTCTGGCAAACTCAACACCCCCCAACCACCACCACCACTATTCAAATGTTGTTTGCTCCATCCTTCACAGCCCACAACCTCATATCAGTTTCCTGGAAGGTGAGTCATGGTAACACAAGAGCACAGAGAAAAGAACACACGACAGGAATTATGTAAACTACATTTCTTTGTCCAAAACAGATTAGGAGTCAAAGTGGTGTGAACCCATTCAGATTGTCTGTTCGTGCTGAACAGCACACAGGGCACACATGAGCTGAGGAGCCAGGAGGGGCCCAGCCAAGCACAGGGAGCTGCACCAGCATTGGCCTCATTTACTCCAGTGACCTGCCTGGCCTTTGGAGCAGGAACCAGGCCAGGAGTGTTATTCTCACAGAGACCCCGTTGTTTTTTCTATCAAGTCAGGGCCTGCTGTTCAGAGATTTCTCCTGCTGTATCTCATTTTGGTCTCTCAGGGATTTATTCTCTGACAACGTGCATATGAAACTCGCCTCAACAGGAGTCAGAGTTGCCGCAGACTGACTGACAAGCCTCCCTGAAAAACCCAGGCCAAGGCTTTGATAACAGAGTATGAAGCTGGAAACAGAGAGTCTGAGAGCCGACTCAGCTCCCTCCACCAAGATGAGCCTCTGACCAGTCTATACCAATCTAAGAACTGTGTCAATTCATCCAATGGACATTCACTTACAAATAATCCTTCCCAGGCTTTAAGCAGTGTCCGGGAGTGCTTTCCTGCAGGGCACCTTCCAGAGGCCAAGGAGCCCTGGACCCTGAACTGAAAGCTCCGAGCCACTGGTTTTGCTTCCTGCTGCCTGCCTTTGGAGGCTGGGCTGGCCAGGGAGAGGGCCCAGAGAGGAGAACTGTGCTGTTCCCCAGGCTCTGTCCTCCACCAACCAATAGAGAATTGTCTGGTGTCACAGGAATGTTTTGTGACAACAGCCCACAATTTTCCCAACCCCCTCACAAAAGGGATATTTGATGGCCGTGTCTAGCTACCATGGGAAACTCTACCTTTAGACCTTTCACTGCACCTTCACCTACACCCCCTTCCCCAGACTAAAGGTCTCCCCCCAGGGAAGCTTTTCTTTATCAGTCCTAAACAGGTTTGGCCTCCAAGCTTCCTCACATCTCTACCATACTGCCCAGCCTCTGTTATACAGTGTGTTCCTGAGGACAAGGTCTGAATCATTTTTCCTTTAAACTTTTCAACCTGCCATAGTTCCTGAATTAAAATCTAAAAGTAATTAAGCATCTAATATGTGGCTGACATCTCATGCATCCAAAGCATTTGCTTCTCACAAAGATCATCACCAGTTTACAACTTGGGGAGACCCAGACCAAGTAAGTAATTTGTGCAAGAGCACCCTGTGACTGATTCCAGAGTGAGAATAGTAGGCACATAGTAGGCACTCAATAAATGGCTGGCAAATTAATAAATAGATGCATAAACATGTTTAATGTTATTTACCTACTACTATACAGCATTTCATTTCATATAAATTTCCTTAAGTTTAGGGAAACATGCAAAGAGAATAGAATTGCTTAGATATGATTACACAATGACTTTTTCATAAGGTCAAATGTAAGAGTAATTTTCTTAAGACAATGCTGATGAGTAGCTCCCTCTCTTGCAGAGGAACAAAAAAAAGTGGAAACAATTGTCAATTGAAGCAGGAAAAAAACATCTCTATTCTGAGTTCTCAACCACTAAATTAAGAGATATTTTGGAATCTCCATCTCAAGAGGTTTTTCAAAGAAGAGAATGGAGAAACCAGCTGTCCTGAGTGGATTAGTCATTGAGCAGGTCTTGGTGTCCACGGGGCTTAAAAGGTAGTTCAAATAAGAAGCCCCTTATCATTCATCATTCAGTGGTACCTGAATCCTGACACAGCAAGCCTCTCATCTGGAGACAGTGGTGCGTCTTGGAAAAATGGAATTTTGGAGCTGGAGTTTCACACTCAACCACAGGCAATGCCTGGTGCCATTATGCAGGTTGTCTCTGGACAAAATTGAGATACAGTATTTTGAGTCTGTTTTAAACATCAGCCTTCTCTTTCTACACAGCCTCTTCTCACTGACCTTTCTCCTTCTTCTTTCCTTCTACCAAATTCTTCCCCACAAGGAGTTTTTTCTGTTTACATACTTAGAGTATAATAATCTGCTATACTATCTGCCTTCTAAATACCTCTCTTCCAGAGCCCCTTTGGCCTTGTGGTCACCTATGACATCTTTTAGCACCAACCAGCCTTATCTGTGATTTGGGGCTCCTACCACGAACACATGACAATCGATGCTTTTCGTCATTGTGAAGTTGACTTCCACGTGATGACAGCAGCACAAGAATGCTTACCAAGCTTACGCCTCACACACAACGCATCCAAGCACCCTTGTCACACCTGAGAAAAATGAAAACACACACTCTTTATCTCTCTGGTAATAATTTCATCTTCAAGGCAATTGGTGTTCATTTAATCTTTACCTTTAGGAATAGTACCTTACATGAATTCTCATGTGGAATCAGTAATCAAGTTTATAAGAGACTATATAAAGTCTTCCTCAGAAGCTTTCATCCTAAACTGACATCATAATTAAGCACTGTCACAGAAGTGAATAGTTTGAGACTGATCTGGTAACAACTGTGCTCCCATTTTGAAGTGAATTTATCTAATGATAAATGGTTACGTTTTTAAAGCAAGAAAGATAAGAGGTATATCTGCTGCTGGAAGCAGGAGCCATGCTCCTGAGAGAGGCCCACTTTTCCCTGCTGGTGTAACCATGGCTTTCTAATACTAATGCTGGACTGACACCTTACCCTAATGTGTAGGACCTTACTGAAACGTAAATTGCAGTTAGCCAAGGAAATCTCACTGCCACCTGCACAGTTTTAAGGACCAGTTATAAGAAACCACTGCAAGTTTTTCTCTGGCCTCTCGTGTCTCTCTGCCACAGGGCTCTGTGGCCACCAATGACCTGAGGACTCAGCAACAAGCCAGACAAGGAGAAACACAGACACAGCAGCTGATAGTTGTTAGGCTTAGCAATGATAAATCACTTCTTCTACTGTCCCTGTTAAGGCTCTGAATTTGTAATATCTTTATACTGGCAAGTCCCAGCTAGGTTAAGTTTAATTATTTATAGCTGCTGCTAGATTCAATTTCTTTAAGACTTGAGCATATGTAGAAGTATTCTATAGTCAGTGAGGCAAATAAGGTAATATTGGGTTGAATTGGGTTGAATATAATGCAAAGATGCTTTATTACAATATATAGAAAAAACTTTCTCCATATTTAACCAAAGTCCACTGCCTGCTATCAGCTGTGGAGTCTGTCAGTGCTCAGCTTCCCGGTACAGCTACAGCACAACATGAAACAAGAGTCAGAACAAGCATCTGTTAGCATGAGTGAAATGGAGTACACAAACTCACAGCAAAGCAAAGTGAAGACTTTTAACTACAGCAAGACTGATAATACGCTCCTGGGTCACAGTTACTGTCTGAAGTGATGAAACTGATTATTCCAACAACTCAATCAGCATGTTCCAATGTCTAAATGATGCTTTCTCGCATTTTGTTTATTTATTAATGTGCTGCAAAATGAATCCTTGGCATGCAATAGTTATTGAACATTCCTGATTAAGCACTGTACATATTCTACTATTTCTAAAAACAAAAATGTTTAAAGGGTAAGGATTATTTGAAAAAAAGAAAAAGGGTAAGCATTATTTGGTTTAGAAGTCCTACTTTGAAAATGAGAGGGGGAAAAGGCATGACTTATCCTCAAATAGCATTGCTCATTCTTGGGATTCAAATTAGGTGGGTACCTAATTTTAAAATGTCATTTAAGTCACTATTATTTCATTTCATTTGTTTACCATTCACTTTTTAAAATTGCTATATTTATTACCTCTTTGATCTGTGACTAGGCCCAATACCTAGGAAAAAAGTAAACACTCTGTTAGTTGATTCATTTTTTTTTCCTTCTGCTAATATTCACTGAGCATTTACATGTGCAGGACACTCTGCTAGACACTGATGGTTCAACAATGAGTCAGCACTGGTCCCCACTCTCAGAGGAGGAGAGACGTATAAGTAAGAACTCTAATAAATTGTTGTACACATCATCATAGAAGTATATGGACAAGGTACCATGGCAGCCCAAAAGACAAAGTAGTTAGCTCTATCCAGGGTATTAATGGAGTCATAACATCAGAGGTAGCCCATCAAATAGAGTATGAGGTATGAGTAGGAGTTCACCTGGCAGACAAGGGTAGAGAGAGTCAGCCCAATGGAAGGAGACACATGAGAACATGCACTGAAGGCTGGAGACCAGAGCACACGCTCAAGGACCCAAAGGTATGCACCCTTGAATGTCAAATGCCTACTGTGAAGTAGTAACAGGTAAGAGAGGCCAGACATCTGGGCCTTAACCCTGAACATGGAGTAAGAAAGGGGGTAGAACAGCCCCACTTGCATTTGAAGAGGAGGTGCTGACAGTAGTGTGCACAGTGGAGACAGCTACGAGAACACTGCAACAGCCAAAGTGATGCTTGGAGGGGCTTACCTAAGGCCACAACAGAGGTGACAGCAAGGAGGGGTGGAAAGTGTGGCTTATCTCCCTTTTTCTATAACTTATGAGTTGCAACATGGGTAAGAGGGAAAACAGACTTTTGAATAAAAAATCTCTTACAGTTTAAATATTGTCTTTAAGCTAAGTAATCAATCCAAGATTCCACCCCCTATCAGCACTGGTTCAGATGGTCTTTTTAGGTAAGCCCATCCTTTTGGGGAAATGTTAAGTCTTCTAACTCTCCAGCGTAGGGTCTGGGTGGATGAGAGTGACCTCCTCGTGGTGGAAGATAAAGGTCTGAAGATTGACACATTCCTGCCCCCCTCACACCTCTGCTGGGGCATTGCTGAGCAGATCTCATCCTCTGGTCCCACATGGCTTTTCAAGGCATTCAACTGTCTCTCACCCTTGGAACCTGGCCAATTGCCCTTTTGCAACAGAAGGAAAGACATGGTATAGTGATCCAGAGGCAGGTAGGTAGGCAGACAAAATGAAAAGTGTGTGCAAGTTCTCTTCTGACCACCCCTGCTTTCTCAGTTAAACAGGAAGCAAGACTATCAGCTAGGTGAAGAAGGCAGGAGATGAAAGAGAGGAGGCAGAGTTGTGGACAAGGGCCACGAGGATCAGGGAAATGTGGTCTGACTGCCTCACTCACTAATGCCCACCACAGGCTTGTGCTCATAAATGTAAGTTAGCGCCGACATCCTGAGCATGTGTTTTTCTCTGGCCACATTTAAGGGACTCAGTGCAGGCACAAAGTAGGTAGAAACTGTATTTAACCAATGTCCAGATTTTTCAAGGTAAGTCTACCTAGAAGAGATGGGACAGAAATGGAGGATGATACAAGGGAGTGAGTATAATGATGAAGTTGGAATCAAAGCTGGGCACTAAGGGGAAGGAAGACAGCAAGGGGATGAGGGACAATGAAAGGGAAACAGGGCAAATGAACTGTTGGATCAGTCTTGATGATGCCGTAGGAAGGAAGTGAGTGCAAGTGGAAGGAGGAGGTGGCTGGAGACTGGGGATGCTTGAAACATCAGTTATGAAGACTAGTTATGGCACGGTATGACTGCAGAAAAAGGGATGGAGGTGGTGTCTACACTGAGGTCTTTGGACAATGAAGAGAACAGAACATTGAAAGGGTCATCTGCAAGGATATTTAAATCACCAAGAACTGGGGTAATAGTTGTGTTGAAAGAGCAGCAGTGAGCCAGGGGGGGCCACCATGGGGTTCAGGATGACAGCAAAAGGGGTAGGGCAGCAGGCAGGACCTTCACATCCAGGGCTCTTGGGGAAGAGGAGTGAGAGAAGGGAGAGTCTGGAAGTAGCACTGCAAAGAGGAACGAGGTGATGGCTGAGCCCACACAGAGGCCCAACGGCAAGAGAAGTGTAGCAGAGGAAAAGCTGCTTTTTGAAAAAGCAGCAGGGAAATGAAGCATTAGCTGGAAGGAAACAATAGTACCAAGAAATGTACTATTTATCTGAGACATTCTTTCTAGCCCAGCAGGCTGCCTTGTTCACTATTTGCAAAGATTTTTAAAGGAGTGATGATTCTGAGGCTAAAAGACAAAATGTGTTAAGTGTTAGCTTTGTGAAGAGGGGCATAATCTTAGCTTAGAGCAAATGTGAGAGTCTGTTAACACTAAACAGTGCCTACTGTATTTGGCTTCAGAGGCAAGAAATCTAGAGGGACAGATCTGAGTTTTCCATTACCACTCACTTTAGTCTTTGTCTTGAGGAAATATAATAGGCAGCTTGGAACAGTGTACTATTGTTCACATTATATGGGTGGGAAGATTAAGCACTTAATTAATCAGGGAATGGGTAATTGATAATTGTAAGTCCCTGAAAGTAATCACAATCACATGTGAGTCCATGAAATCAATAATTGTCTCTGTCCCTGAAAATGATCATGATTGCTCATAAGTCATTTTGTAATGAATGCTGAATCATTGTTCACCTGCCTGGGAATGGTTTGGTGGAGCTCAGAAATTTCTCAACATGGAAGACTTCCCACTATTGATATCAGGCTCTTTTGGGAGGGAGATTTCCAGATTTAAATATACCTGGAAGAATAAAGGAGCAATGGGGTGGGGGGGGGAGGGAATTAATGAAAAGAAAACCAAACTCTTTAAACAAAAGTGATTTGAATTCAATGCCCAAGGAAACCTGGTGGCAAAGTCACTTTAAAGATAAGAATTCAGAATCACTGGGGCACCTGGGTGACTTAGTCGGTTAACCCACTTCCACTTCGACTCAGGTCATGACCTCGCGGTTCCTGAGTTGGAGCCCTGTGTCAAGCTCTGTGCTGACAGCTCAGAGTTGGAGCATTTTCAGACTGTGTCTCCCTCTCTCTCTGCCCCTCCCCTGCTTGCACTCTGTTTCTCTCTCTTTCTCTCTCTCTCTCTGTGTCTCTGTCTCTCTCTCTCAAAAATAAATAAACATTAGAAAAAGAAAAAAAAGAAAATATGGTATTAAAAAAGAGTTCAGAATCACTATATTAAACCTTTTTCTCAACTCATCCTCCACTGGCATCATCTTTGTTGGAAGAAAGGAAAGAATGGAGAGGAGGGGAAGTAATTACAACTATGAATACAGAATAACTGCCAACAAGATTTTTAAATTCACCTCCACTTCCTGGCTTTAATGTTCTCAAGTTTAGGATTAACTTTATCTATGGTCTTCAAGTTGTTGTTTTCCCAAAAACCTTCTTTCTTGGCTATGTTGAGTCCAAGAATGAATCAGAGGTTCTTTCAAGTCACAGAATTCACGGTGCATCTTCAGTAGAAAATTTCCTCTCCTGGCAGACCTGCTGTTACCCTGGTGTTAAAAGCATCCGCATACATAAACATAAATGGATATAAGCATGTAGCTGTATTTTGCAAGCACAGACAATACTTCCTGGTAATGTCATAGCATGAACTGCAAAGATGAAAGGTTCATCAGGAGAATCTCCCTGAATAGGTTATGTAAATCATCAGTACTGGACATGGTACTTAACACACAGTGCCTTCATCAGCCATTGTACTGTTTATTCAGACAGATGTAGAGAATTATTGATGCAGCCAACTGCACTTGTCTGTTTGGTCAGGGAACAGTTAGCTTGGATTGTGTGAGAAACTCAAGAGCTGTTCAGATTATCCTGACCTGTTGAACTAGAACTCTGGCTAACTGTCCACAGCATGTTCCAGTTTCCCGGCACTTGGTAGAATCAATGCAAGTGCACTCAGCAAACTGAAACAAGGCAATAAAGATTTACAGAGCAGATGCAGTTATTATTCACTTAAACAATGACAAGAGATTGTTTGTTTTATCAAAAACAAAGTCACCACACCATTTCTTTGAATAGCAACTTCTTCTAAAGCAATTTAAAAGTTAGTTTTCATTGAGAACATTTTATTGACTATTGTGGGAACTTAGGCATCTCTGTAAGTAAGGATTAGCCTGTCTTAACATTCCCAGTACCACTTCAAGCCACCATGATCAGGAAAAGTGAGTTGAAACAAAGGCTGAATTTCCTGTCCCCTTTTTTCTTCAAATACATAAGAATTCTTCATTCATATACATTCCCAGTTAGGACCATGTAATCTTTTCACACAGGTTTGTTCAAGCATATCTTTTAAAGGAGAACACATTTGGTTGGGGTATCACTTCTGTGTTTTTCTTTTGCTCTCCTTCTTTTTGTCACTCTTCCTTCAGCTTTCAAAATTTTCCTAACTGTCCCAAGTCAACCAACAGGGACCCCCACACAGATCTGCCTTGGACCCATGCTGGCTCTTCAAACCATACCCACCCTGTGTCACTTTCCTCAATCCCTAGTGTCCATAAGTCTAATTTTGGAAACAAATCCATGCCTAGGTATTAATGGATAATAGTTTTTTAGCATTACTTCTTTTATGTGATATGTCTGCATTTAAAGTTGACACCAAGCTAAAGAACTGGAAACCTAAATCCTCCAAAGTGTTGGAGCTCAAGATCCTCAGGATGCCATCATTCATATCAGCCTCTTTTGAGAGGGAGATTTCCAGATTTAAATATATCTGGAAGAATAAGGGACCAATAGGGGGAAATTTGGGCAAAAAGAAAAACAAACTTTTCAAATGAAAGTGAGGTTGTTTGCCATCTCTCTTCCTGTTCCAAGGACAGATGAAGACACTCCCCTGAGTAACCCAGAGAGACACTCTTTGTGGGGTCGTGTGCTCCAAAGAAGAATATGAAGCTCCCATGCACATGTCATGGGTAGCATGCAATAGTTTCATGTATCTTGTACTCACTGATGCCCACTGAACTGTGATAAAGACTGACATAGTTTTCTGTATCAGACTTGTGACTCCAGCCCATATGAATGAAAGTGAATTCTGTAGGAAGCAGCCACCCAAAACTTCTCTCCCCAGAACAGATCATCATCTATGATGGAGCATTAAGGGTTAGAAGTTCAGAACAATTCCAGAGAGGTAAGTTTTTTAAAAAAGGCTTATGAGGGGGAGTTGAATGAAAAACGATTGAATGTAGAAAGATTGGATCAAGGTGGTTCTAAGTGGAAGAAAGCAGACGTTGGAGGACTGAGGAGACCAGGCAAAAGTCAGAATGCAACACCACCAAGGAAGTCATTCTTTGGAGGACTTCTGACACCAGAAACAGAACACTGAGTTCAAAACATGTAATCCAGGGGTGCCTGAGTGGCTCAGTCAGTTAAGTGTTTGACTCCTGATTTCAACTCAGATCATGATTTCATTGTTCATGAGTTTGTGCCCTGTATTGGGCTCTGCGCTGACAGCTCAGAGCCTGGAGCCTGCTTCAGATTCTTTGTCTTCCTCTCTCTCTGCCCCTCTCCCACTCACACTCTGTCTCTCTCAAAAATAAATAAACATAATAAAATAAAAACAAAATTCTATCTTCCCTTGTTTTACACAGACAAATAGGGAGGAGGAGCCTGGTGATACCTGCCCTCAGACTTCAAATGTCTAAAAAGGTGAGACAATAAATTTCTGTTGTTTTAAGTCATCCAACTTGTAGCATTTTATTACGGTACCCCAGCAAACTAATAGACTCACCATCAGAGGAGGCCTCACCCAGCCAGGGCTACATGGTGGGTAGGTCAGCCTGTCTCTGGGTCCCACACTGGCAAACCCACTTGCTTACCAAACCTAACACCACATTCTCCAACTTTGTCCTTTTTAACTTAATATTTTGGCCTGAATCTGTCCCACTTAGTTTAAATTATCAAATTCTCTAGATCCCCAGCAGGGTCAAGGGGTAACATTTGTTGAGAAACTTTCAGAAATACCAGTCGCTAAATACAGTATACCACAAATCTCCACACTGTGCAGAATCTCTTTGGGGACAAAAATTATCTTTTCAAGAGCACATTTCTTGTCATTGTAAAACTTCCCTTGGTATTCCACACATTTTGCCAACAACACTGCTAAACGAAAAGTTGATGAAAGAAATAAAATTATTGAAATCAAGCAGCTGTTGAAATAATGAATGCTAACCACAACTGCCATACTGTGATATATAACCTAATCTTTAGGATAAATATATTATTATAACTGACATTAGGATAAAGGACTGGGTGTTTCAGAGTGAGAGTGAACCTTGAGGACAATGTGCAGTGTGCTGTGAACACCACAGAGAGTGGCAGCACTAGACGGGCAGAAGGCGCTCCTGCAATCCAATCAGGATCCAATCCACTTCTAAGGTCAGCTGCCTTTCCATTACACCAAACTGTTAATGGCACATGAGTTCAAACTCATGTTCAAAAAGCAGTGAACAAAAAAGGCAGAAATAACTACCATGGAAAGCATTTCCATTTTACATGGCACATGACTTATTTGTAAAATGGGTGCCTCTCAGATATTCCTGGAAACTCAAGAAGTGTGAGATGTGGACTGCCCAGGCTCCTGAAGCCTCCTGAGGCTGAAGTATCAGGACAAGGTGCAGGAGAGGAAACAAAACCTGGCAGCCCAGCTCCTACACTGACCACAGAGAAAGAAAACAGCAGGGAAATGTGAGTCCATTTGTCTTCTGCCAAATTTGAAGCCACTATCTACTCCTTCAGAAGCACCCTCCATAGCAAAGTGGGAAAAACTGTGGTTCATTGCTCTGGCCACAATGGCCCACTGTATCTCTACATCTCCCACTTTGGAAACAGAGCTCTTCAGGATTTTACATCTGGCTACAGTATGGGTGAAGTGAGAACAGCTGGAGAACAATTCTATTCATGTCTGGAAGCCACTCTTACCAACAGAATTACTCAGAAGCTTCTAGGGAAGCACAACAGACATGTTTCCCTAATTTTCTGTCTCCATGTTAAAGAATTATTGGCATCACAGCAGACACTTGTGTTCCACTTTCAGAGCTGTATATAGTTCTCAAATCAGTTTAGACCACACCTTGTATGTTTTGTATACTTCAGCTTTTAAGAGCAGATATCCTTCCAAAAAAAAAAAAATGTTCAACCTTTCAGGAGATTAGGTAATCTCTTGAAAGTGGAAGAATAAAACTGTAACTAAATTTTAAAATGCATTTTGCATTCTTCTCACTGTCCCCATCATTCCCTAAAATAAGAAGACATGTGGGAGAATCAAATGCTCCTCTAAAAAGCCTATGGGAGTAGTCCCTTAACTGTCAGCTGGTTCCATATAGAGCTCATAATTTTTCTGAGAGAGAGAGAGCACTAGCAGGGTTGAGGGACAGAGTGAAGGAGAGACAGAGAGAGAGAGAGACTTAAGCAGGTTCCATAATCAGCACAGAGCCCGACACGGGGCTTGATCCCACAATCCTGGGACGATGACCTGAGCTGAAATCAAGAGTCAAACGCTCAACAGACTAAACCACCCAGGTACCCCCATATAAAGCTCATAAATGTTAATGCCTCATCTTCAGATGGATCTTGGCTGGGAGTTAGCACAGACTGAATTTAGACACTTCTTACTTTGAATCTGGCCTCTACCAGTTCTAAACTGTTTGATGTGATATTTAAACCTTTTGAATTTCAAATTTTTCATCTCTAAAATGCAAATAATAATATGTATTTCCAGAGGTTATTATGAAGTTAAATAAAGTGTATGACAAGTACCTACTTTCTGTGAGTTTGTGAAATGTAGCACTTGTTGGCCCATGCTGTAGTATCCTTGGAGAATAATTAAGCACAGGGATGATGACAGTGGTGATGGTGATGATAAATGATTATATAGCATTTACAGCATGCTACGCACTGTTCTAAACCTTCATTGTATATTAATTCATTTAATCCTCACAATGGCCCTACAAGGTGTTCTACAGATAATGAAACCAAGACTCAGGGAGGTTAAGTCACTTTTCCAAGGTCACACAGCTAGTAAGCAGTAGAGCCAGGACTCCATACCAGACAGTCACAGGGATTCCTTTGCAGGTAGTTGTTACCTAGTCTGCACTCTTAATCATAACACATGTTGCCTCATGGTTTGATGATAATCATAGTAGTCTTTGACTCTCGATTTCTCTTTCTAAATAAGGTTCCCTTTGCAATCAGTGGTCTTTCTCCAGGGGTCTGAATGATCTGTCCTCCCTTTCTTCCTCATCTGGAAGCCCTCCCTCCCTCTCTGGGTTCCAACCACACTGGCTTCCTTTTGTTCCTCACACACAGCATACTCCCTCCTCTGCATGGAGTTCTCTTTTCTGCCTCCTTTCCCATTTTTTTTAAAGATTTTATTTGTTTTTAAGTAATCTCTACACCCAGTGTGGGACTCGAACTTACAACTCTGAGATCAAGAGTCACATGCTCCACTGACTGAACCAGCCAGGCACCCATTTGCCCTCTTTTCCTTGAATACCCTGTATTCATCTCTCAGATATCAGCCCAATTGCTATCCTCACAAAGGAAGCCTTCCTGGACCTCCCTGACCAGGGGGCCTTCCTCATGCATACAGCTCCATGGACCTCTTCTAAACTGTGCTTGTCCATGAAAGTAGAGGCTGTGTGCCTTTTTTACTCACCATGTGCCCATAAAGTCTGGTCAAATCCCACACATATAACAGGAACTCAATAAATAGTTGCTGAATAAATGAATGGAGCTTGCTCTGTGGTTGAAAGCGGCCAGCAATGTCAACCTTCTCATAGCTTGTAACTTACTTCTGCTGTTCCCACTGGGCTCAGAAACCTTCAGAAAGTTCTTAGAAATACAGAAAATGTCCTTCTATTGTAGTAGAGGATTTAAGGGTCACCTCTCTTTCATCATTCAAAATAAAACTCAAAATACTATTAGTTGTAACCCTTAGAACACTATTGTAATAAATATTTAAAAAACAATATGCACATACACTTGAGGTCATATCAACACATACCTGTGGCCACACTGTAATCAACAAATTCTTGCCCAATCAACATTAGTTGAATATTTGTAAATCCTTTACGAGAGAGTTCCCTAAAGGTTTATATTTTCTCCCAGCTTGTACTGTAACATTATTGGATTTCAAATCTCCTGAGCATGGTTTAACTTGTAGCAGCCAGCAATTTACTGCTCTGGTTTAATTTGTCACATGCACGGCAAGAGAGAGAAATGAAATTCCTGTTAAGGAAATACTATGAACTTTTTCCTTCTTATATTTACTGTTCTCTTAACTTGGGGATCTTCAACTTGAAACACTTAGTGAGAAATTTATTCTTAAGGGCTATTTTACTTTTTATTCTATTCTTTGTGACTATCCTATTTCTGGCCATGGGGTGAGTTACTCTCTTATTCAATTACAGAGAATGTGTCATATAAATATTTTAATATTTTAATTAATTGTATTTTCATTATGCTTGTACTGAGGCTTCCACTGCTAAGAGTAAAATGTATTAAATCTAAAAGAGAAAAATGGTGACTTCAATTAGTTCCTAAGTGAGATCAATTTCAGTTTTAGACCAAAGAAACTGCTTCATTGTGACTGAGGTGGTACAGATAGTCTCTGTAGGGTTTATTCTAATGACAGTCAAGTCTCCTGGCCCCAAGTTAGCAGTATCTCCCCAACACACATACACACACAGAGTTAATGCCTGTCATTACTCTATTATTTCTTTAGTTCTTGAAGGCTTCCTGGCCTTTTAAAATACCACTTGAAGGTATTAAGCCTTATCAGTTCATAGCTTTGTTATCAGCTGGCACCTTAGTTGACAACCAGCTGAGAGTGAGAGCTTGCCAGGAATGTGACCCAGATAGGTGCCGGGCCTGGGGGAGGAGAGAAGGGATGTCAGGAGGGAGAAGGAAGATGCTATGGGGGCAGAGGGAGGCTCTAGTAACAGCTTGGTGCAGGATGCAACTGGCCTTGCCTACCATCAAGCATGTTTTGCTCAATGCTAGACTTCAGCTTCCTGGAAAGAAACATCCTGGCCCACAGAGCTAAGGAGCAAGACTCAGAGGAAGACCAGGTTGGAGAAAAGGCTCACTCAGCTGAGGACAGGAGTACAGATCCTGCTCAGTCATGAAACAAGTGTAAGTTTCTTACACTTTTCACACTGTTGACATCAATAGCCTCATCCATATTGACAATGCAATCATCTATGTCATCCACATAAAGTAGCTAACAATCGTATAATAGTACCGCATCCCAGACACCATTCTGAATGTTTTACATACTAGGTGACAGACAATGTGACTGGCTATCTTCTACAGATTAGAACTGAAGTTTAGAAAAGAAAGTAACTTCCCCAAGAGCAAACAGCTAGTAAATGGAAGAAGTAGGAATTAAATAAAACCAAATTTGTCTAACTCCAAAGCCTAGGATTATAGCCACTATGCTTTTGAGATTCTTTGTTTATAAACCTCTTTAAAAAACCTATTATTTTACTTACTTACTATCAAAATATCCTGGGAAATACAGAGGATGTATGTGTTCTATTATTTCCATTTTAGAAATTAAAAAGCAAAGACACAAGGGGACATAAAATTAATCGCCTTAGGTCTGCAATCAACTGCCAGAGGACAGATAGAAACATGTTCCCCAGGTGTCCCTCAAGACTTCTTATAGAAGGCAGTGTATGTTCCTTTGCCTCCCTCCACAATGCACACCATACCTTTATTCATTTGCTTCTGTGTTAGCATTTGTTCTTTATCTACCATTGAGAATATATCTTGGCCAGAGATAAGCCTCCCTATCAAAACATGATCTACTTAATTTGTTCATGAATCCAGCTCTGTACCTTGGATAAAATTTAGGTAAAATTCATTACATTAGGAAGTTTTAATCAGGGTAATGTGCAACAACCATGATTATTGTAAGCATTCCTGAGAAAGTCCTCCACTGATCATTTAGACTCAGGAAAGTCCCCTGAAGAAATGGAATAGAAGGCCCACAATGTGGCTGCTAACAAAGCCATCCAGCAGTTTTAACAAGTAACACTGGTTTTTTATTGACTTAAAGGGAAATGGAGTCAAGAGGGAAATTCCAATAAAATTGTAGGTATGTCAAAGGTTTGTTTTTGTTTCTATGGATTAGTTCTCACACATTTCCTGTTACTAGACTTTTTTGGGTGATGTGTAATTTTAACCACAAACCTAGCATTAAGCAATGTGCACCAAAGGCTATTTCCTGATGAACTTGAGAAAGGTCAGAGGTTAATTGAGCCATGCCTGGTTAAAAGACCATAAGCTTGAATGTGCAGCTTCTCACCTCAGCATAGTGCATTACAACATTATCAGAACCAAGGACGGTTCAGTGACTTAGTAATAAGTAGACACATGAAATGTCATAGGTTTAGAAAAACCAATCTAATTTGCTCTTAACTGTGCTACACTAAATAAGTGACTCACACTTCCTGTAACCTTAAGAAAACACAAAAAGGCTTTTAGTGTGAAAGTCTAGGCCTCACCAATATGACCTATGTCTCTGCATTCACTGCAGAGAACAGAAGCCACCTAAATTTATACTCATCATCAACTACACAGAATCATATCTGTCACCAGGCTCCAAGGCTGAATTTTACTGGGGAAAATTAATAACATACATTAACAAAAAGTCTAAAGGGGATTTAGCAGGGACCTCCACAAAAAAGGTACAAGATTCCACAGATTCCAGTGAAAAGTGAGTTTTGGAAACTGAATGCATCTAAAAGGTCAAAGAGAACAGATTTTCTGAAACACAGTTACTGATTTCCACGTAGAACTTCAGTTGAGATGATAGTAGACAAGGTAAGATAGAGAGAACCACTCAACATCTAGATATTCTTTCCAACATGTTCTGTCTTGAATTAGCACAACTGCTTAGAGAATGGTAATGAGGAGTCAGGTGAAAGTAGCACTGAAACCCAGAATCATAAGGGGCAAATAACTGCTGGGGATAGGGTATTTACGAATAATTTACAAAAAAAGTTAAACTATGACAACTGCTATACAGATTAAAAATCATATTTCTCTTTTCAATTAATTGCTCAAGTTCCTTGTTTCAGCCATAATTTTTGAAAAAAAAAAATAAAGAACAGACTGAAATGAAGTTTGTGCTAGAAGTACTGGGGTGCAAAGGGCTTTCAAACCTCTCCAGAGTCAGTTCAATGTATTCCTGAAACCCACATATCTGGGACAAGAGAAGAATGTGTCAAAAGAGTATACTCATGAACTGATTTCTCACAGTGACAAACTAATGCAATGTCTTTGACAGAAGAGAGATATAGCTAAAGGAAGATTTTTGTGTTCCTGAGCACACTCTAAGACTTGGTCTATTCATTCGGAACTTTGGGGACAACCTTTCAAAAAAAATACTATCTTACTTTTCTTACTGAAAGAAAGTTTGGGGTTTTAAATAAATGGAATTACCTAGTCTTTTAAAATTCCACCTTAACTAAACAAGTTCAAGAATGCTTGACAGGAGGATAGGGTAGTGATGTTATTCATATCTGGGAAGATAAAACAAAGGTACACAATTTTTCTTGGCTCATATCTTTATATATTTTTACTCTTAGAATATAAATCTCTGAATCTGAAGGGAAGGATAGTGTTTAAAATGCTGCCTTTGTGCCCTGACTGCTAGAGTGAGTTTTTTTAAGAAGGAACTCTTTTTAGCCAGATTCTTTTAGTAAGTGAATTACTCAAAGAAGGCACTTTAGGAAACTCTAGTCTCACTCTAAGACACTTTCTGTAGCAATAATTTCAGGTTTAGTTATATACAGTCAAACTGAGAAAGATCAGCCACACTGCCTAGGTCATGTGAACACTCAGGACTGCCCCACCCTGTGCCAGGTCCACACAGAATGAATGAGCTAACCAACATGAACCATGCATCATGCTATGTGTCTGCCTTCCAAAAGAAGCTTTCTGTCCCTGATAAAATATATTTAAATAGGAATCCACTAAAAAAAGTTTAAATAAAATTTAAAAACTTTAAAAAGAAGATGTCCCTTAAGTTAGCCAATAAACAGAATGTAAAAATGTGTCTTAAAAAAAACTGAAAAAAATAGACAGGAATATGCCAAAATATTGTAAGTGATCGCCCAGAAATAGGCAATATTTTTCTTGATGTTTTTCTTAAATTCTCATATTTCATACAGTGAATAAATGTTACTTTGAAAGTCATTAAAAACATAGCATACTAAACAAATCCAGAACTTCTAGTCAAGATGACATTTTAAGACCATGATTTGAACTCTCTCTGTTCCATATATATATATATATATATATATATAATCACAAGTAATATTTTTAAGAGAAAATTAGAAGTACAGAACCATATTCCAAAACAATAGATCAGTAGTCATAATGTGAAAAGAATCCCACATAATAAAAAAGGAAATAAAGAATGCAAACAGAAAATTTACAAAAAGATTCCCATAGTCTCTAATAAGGAGATCATTGTAAACTTGAAATATGATATCATTTCATGTCCATAATTTTGGCAAAATTTTAAAGTGTTAGCATTCCAAGAATTGGCAAGAATTTGAAGAAATGAAAACTCCCATGTTGCTAATGGTTGCATAAATTGATATATCATTTTTGAGAATAATTTGATGAGGTTTAGTAAAAGTGAAAATAGACATATTGGATGACTGGATGTGAACCCTATTACAAAGTATAACTCTGCCACTTACGCACAAGGAGACATGTACTAGATTGCTTATTGCTGCATCACTTGAATATTGAACAATTAGAAATAATCTGACTGTCAATAGAAAAAAGGAAAAATAAATTGCAGTATGTTCACAAATTAGATCACTTGAAATAAATCAAAATAAGCAAGATATAACTGTATCAGTTACATATATACATATATACATATGTACATATATACATATGTACATATATACATACATACATATATATACATATATGCATTTATACATATAATATGTATAAATATTAAACACAATAATTTGAATGAGAAAAGCAAGTCACAGATTTTTTTTTTTAATTTTTTTTTTCAACGTTTATTTATTTTTGGGACAGAGAGAGACAGAGCATGAACGGGGGAGGGGCAGAGAGAGAGGGAGACACAGAATCGGAAACAGGCTCCAGGCTCTGAGCCATCAGCCCAGAGCCCGACGCAGGGCTCGAACTCACGGACCGCGAGATCGTGACCTGGCTGAAGTCGGACGCTTAACCGACTGCGCCACCCAGGCGCCCCAAGTCACAGATTTATATATGCACTATACATTAAGTATCTATGACTTACTTTTGGTATGTAATGCATTACCATTTGTGTGAATTTTTAAAACACAAAAAATAACACTGCATATTGAATAAATGCCAACTTCATAATACTATCTAACTGTCAGGGAAAGAAGGAAATGGATGAAGAATAAATACAAAATTTCTCAAATATATCTCTGTAACGTTTTATTGCTAAACAAACAAAAAACTTTAAATATCCTAAACATAGCATTTGTTATACCTGGGTATTGAGCATATGAGACTGCATCTTTTTATTATCTGTACTTTTCAAAATATTTGATATACTTCATAACTTAAAAACATCATTAAGTGTCCATGGGATTTTTCAATTAAGACATCATTGTTTAGGGCACCTGGGTGGCTCAGTCGGTTAAATGTCCAACTTCAGCTCAGGTCATAATCTTGCAATTCATGAGTTCAAGGCCCGCATCTGGCTCTGTGCTGACAGCTCAGAGCCTGGAGCCTGCTTCGGATTCTGTGTCTCCCTCTCTCTCTGTCCTACCCCCATTCAAGCTCTGTCTCTCTCTCTCTCTCTCTCTCAAAAATAAGTAAACATTAAAAAAAAGACATTGTTTAATTTTTAATTTTTTTAAATGTTTATTTATTTTTGAGAAAGAGAGACACAGAGTGCAAGTTAGGGAGGGGCAGAGACAGAGGGAGACACAGAATCCAAAGCAGGCTCCAGGTTCTGAGCTGTCTGCACAGACCTCAACGCAGGGCTGGAGCTCACGAACCATGAGATCATGACCTGAGCGAAAGTTGAAGTCAGAGGCTTAACCAACTGAGCCATCCAGGTGCCCCAAGAGGTCATTGTTGATTTCAGCTGAATAAATTTTTGGAGTGGCACAGCAATGTCCATATTTCAGAGGTTAGAGGAGGAGCAGAGTTGAAATAAATGCTTGTTATTAACATGGAGAAAACCTGAGCCCTTATATAGATATAATGTGGCATGAAAAGAGCTGGTGGAGAAGGTAGGGTTTGGGGAGCTGGGAGGATGAGGGAGGCAATGATTAATCCCTGAACTTATGAAGGAGAATTGGATCTGGAGACTAAAAAGGAAGAGATAAAGTACTCAAAGTATTTGAAATGATAGAACAGTGGAGTTGATGCTACATAGTAGAAAAGATTGAGGTCATGGAAGGACTGCTAGAAATGAGAAGCAGAAGGACTCAAGAGTGTGGAATGTTCTACAGTGTGAAAGAGCAGAGGTCATAGGATTAAAATAGGGTAAGGGTGGGAAGGTAGGAAATTGTGGTCAGATAGCAGAAATCAGAAACAGAGCAATTCCAGATGATGTCCAGGTCTGAGAAAACACATAGTAAGTGTGGTTGAGTGGAAAAAGCTGCTGCTGAGGAGATTATACTGAGTGGTCAAGGTGAGGGAGGGCCCAATATGGACTCTGGAGTCATCAGGACTGAACCAGGATCTGGGGAAGGGAAGAAAGCAGAGAAAGGAAGACTGAGCTACATGCCAAATGCCTCAAAGTAACTGACAGGTGGCGAAAAAGGGAAACATAGAAGAGGACATAGATGATCTTCCCCAACAAAGGTTCTCTGACATTACTTTTGCTCCCCAAAAATATGTTATTAGGGAAAGTAAACATTAGCAGAGGCGACTTTACCATTGCCTGGCCCCCCTCACATACAAGACCCTTCCAAAGCTCAGGCAGGAGCCCCAGAAGTATGTTCACAATAGCACATGCTTTTTCTAAGTTTCAGAGGGGAGATATTTTAAGAGAGATAAAGTGAAGTTTCTGTCTCTTTCTACCCCAGTTTCCCCTCTGTCATATTACAAAAGTGTTGAGAAGACTTGCAATGACCATGGACATTTTTGGCTTCTTATAAGAGAGATGAGTGGAGGATACATTTAATTTGGATCTACAAGGACATATTTATATATATTTTCAGTCACTTCTGTGTAGTTATTGCTACCCATCACAGGATAGGAACAGCTTCCAGCAAAAATCCTGCTGTCCATCCTGCCGACTTACTTGGCATCATGATCTAAGGGTGGAAGCCAGAGGTCTCATTGTTGTAAGAATGAGTCCCATGGTGCTCACTGAGAAAAACTGAGAAACAATCTTTGAAACAGATGGAGGCAAAAGCTAGATGTGGGAAAATTTTCAAATCATCTGATGTGTAGAACTGTAAATTAAGGAAATGTGGTGAAAAAAGCATTTTAGCAGCATGTTGTGGGTTAGTGTAATAAGTAAATTGTTTTCTGCATTTGTAAAGTTTGTGGTATTTGTCAGCTTTGGTAAATTTGTGTTTTGTTTTATTTTTTCATTCTAAATTATCATTCAATTTCATACCTAATTTTATATTCATAATTTGAAGAGGGCCCTCCAAAATTGTACAAACTTCCCCCAAATTTAGATCATTTCTGGTGGTTAAAAACTGGATTCAAAATAATAATAAAGAGTCATTAAGAATCAACTTTGCTTCTCCATCTTCAGTTCACAAGATTTTGTCTTTTCCCCAAAGAAATGTAAGATTTAGCCAAACATCATTTATTGTATTAAAATTTATGTAATCCCTATTTTCTTAAAATGTAATCCAAAGACCAAGAAATGAGACCAAAATCTTGAATACAGTGATTCTTGCCAAGTTTAATGACCTCTTAATGGTATGAGATTTTTCCATGATTTTATATTTCTATTTGCTTTTTTATTATTGTTTGGAAAAATTGTGCAAAACAAAAAAAAATAGTATTAATGATAATCATAGCCTTTTTTTAATGGGGATGCCAGAATTCTGTTCATTATATAATGACCCAAACAATCCTGTAAAGCACTGTGTCCTTACAGAAATAATCCACAAGTAAGAGGCACAGGATCTCACAGTCCACCTACACATGGAAGAAATTAATTCAATCCATACAAAAAGGGAGAAGACAACTGCAAAACTCACATGGAATGGAAACCCACTCAGCTCTGCATGTCATTCTTCAATGGAAAACTGAAATAGCCTCGGTAAATGATGGTCATCTGACTTGTAGAAATATTCTTTTACTTAATGTCAGGCTTTCCAAACACCTAGCCATTCAGACTATAGATTTGTATTAGAATATTCCCTTTAACAAACTTTCAAATGATTTACTCACCCTAAAACCAACAAATGCCTGATCTCCTTGTCTTTCTGACAGACATCCCTGAATATTTTAAAGAAATCTTTTGAGATAGTTTGGCCTGTCTTCTTAAAATGTTTTGTTATTTAAGAGAAAGCAATGACTTGCCTACTCAAGAAAGGTGTCAGCTACTCATTGTTTTCATTCTCAAATTCTCCAGTGTCCTTTCTGCAAAGCACATTGGAACATAAAGCTCACCAGAGCCTACCTTAATAACCTTCCCCATCTGCTCTCTGCTCTCCGGGCCATTGGTGAAATTTGCTGCTATGGGTGGTGAAATTTGAAGAGTGCCAACAAAACCTGCTCTAAGACAAGGAGCATTTATTGAACAGAATATTTTGTCTAACTGCTCTTTGCCGCCATTTCTATGTGGAATGAGAGGGAGTACATGTCAGAATTTACTAACTGGGAGAATTGATTTTTATTTTCTCTTGGATTTCTTTCTTTCTTTCTTTCTTTCTTTCTTTCTTTCTTTCTCTTTATTTATTTCCTTCTTTCCTTCTTTCCTTTCCTTCCTTCTTTCCTTCCTTTCTGTACACAAGTAAAAACAGAAATCAGTGACTTGCTTATTTCTCCAAATTACAGATCATTTGCTTTTCAAAATTGATCCATTTGTGGATTAATAAGCCATATCACTCAGGATATTTGACAGTGACCAAAAAGGAAATTAGATCTTAGGACTGGATAAGACCTAAAAGACCATTTGTTCTTGTGCTTGCATTTTACCTAAAAGCTAGAAGAGGCAGAATTTGCCATAGACTGCTTGTAGCAGCAGACTCCAAGACCTCTAATTTCCAGGTTATTTGGTTTTCCCATTATACTAAGCTACTCCTTGTTAGTTAAAGTTAAAATTAATATTTATATAATTTAAAAGAACATCTTACTTATATTTTGTATCAGTTTGCCCTTTAAGAGATAGGTAATCTAATTATATCTCTCTAGTGTGGCCCCAAAGTATCTTCCATTCTCACCTCCCACCCCCACCCCTCTACAATCCCTGGCTTACTCATCACCCTCAAACTTTCCTGATACTTTCCAGCTTTGGGGATTTACTCAAGCTTGAAACTTCCACCACTTTCCCTCCTGTTCTTTGGACTAGGCAAACCCCATTAGGCACTCCAAATGTTAACTAATTCCTGCCTCCACAGCCCTGCAGATACCTGCTCCCCTTGTGACTAGATCTGGATTATGACTGGATTCACACTGAATCTATAATATCATATGGAACTCTTTCTTGGCCCCTTTGAACTATTCTTAGCACTTGGAGTTTTATTTAACTTTTTCCATATTTATGTCTTAATTTCTCAAATTGGAAGTCTCTTAAAGACAGACTTATTTTTGACATAATGCTTTGAATTTTCCAGAAAAGTGTTTAGTAAAATTCCTTACTTATAACAGGTACTCAATCAATATTAATTAATTCAACCTAATTTGTAGGATAGATGGATGTAAATTAATACATATCCATGCATAAATCAGTGAATTTAGATCTACAAATTCCAAGAAAAAAAATCTTTAACCTGAAATGTATCCAAACAGAATTCTATTTATCTAGTTTTGTTTGTCTATCCCTGACACTGATTCTAATGATCAGGTAAGATCCACTCACTCATGGTATATATATTTAGAAATACCTGGAAGGATTCTTTAGCTCATAATGTTCCAAAGATGATAAAAGATTTTGTTGAGAATACCTGAACGCACTGTGTATAGTGAGAATCCTGACAATTAAGTAGGCATATTTTCATATAATGAACTATAAAGGATATATGGTTGTTCTGATATGAGTTCCCATTTTTCCTGGTTAAGAAACTACTGATAATCCTCCCCAGCATAGCTAGAGATATCACTCTGTTTGGATCTTCTGAAGGTCCCCCATTTCTCCTATGCCACAACTGTTGCACTAGAATATTGTTTCTTGCAAGGACCTTTGTAATTAGCATTAGACTTTGTTTATGTGCTTACTTTAAGAAAGGGTAAGTACAGAATCCTCACCAAGTTTACCAACTGCAGACGATTCTGTAGATGCCATTCAACACTAGCTGTGGTTGGTTGAGATTTCAGGTGCTTCTCACTGAGGTTGTGGGTCTGTGTGATCTTCTTCATGGCTGCAGGTTCTCCTGGGATCAGAATCTTCCTGCCTGGTAGCTGTGGGAGGCAGGCCTTAACATCCCTTCAGTGAGAGATCCCCGTATGCAGACACGAGTTCAGCGTAAGCCTCCTCTGCAACACAACTACCCGGCCCCTGGGAACAGTAGCTTCAGCTCTTCCTAATCACTTTTCACCCAATTTTGTGTGAGCTTTAAGTCAATTCAGAGGAAACAAAGGGCCATCAATTTTTGTCAGGCAGGTGACAAAAACTCAAAATGCTTGAATAAATTTGTCTCTTTCATTGTGAAAACTTGGTGAAAATGTTAAGACAACTAAACCTCCTTGGACTTTGTAATAGCGTTTTTATATCCAAAGAGTCCCTTAAAGACTATTTTAAAGCTTCCAACATAAAAGACTTCCAAGTGAAATTCACAATCAGTTCAAATTATGAATTAAAAAGTCTCCAAATGGGCCCTTTATAATACCAGAAATATACACTTCATTATTTACAAAAAAAAGAAAAGTTACCTCTTTTAAATGAGTATTTCAAAATTGCCTCCTTCTCATCTCCTGATATTGAAGCATTGACTATGCACCAAGTCTCTGCTCAAGGGCCTCAGGCAAATATCCTTTGTGATACTTTATACCTGATTCATAGTTATCGTGACATTAAGCCAATCTACTGGGTCTCCCTTGAGGGTTGTATCGTATCAGATTCATCTCTGTGTTTTATGTAGTGACAAACTATGCAAATTGCAGCCACTTAATAAATATGGCTGGGATGGATACGTGAATGAATGGTTTCTTGTATTTGACCAGTCCAAAGGAAAACATATGTTTTAATGTCAGAAGTAAGATGTCCAGAATCAACAATCATCCAAAGGTAACATATCAATATTACTCTTGTAGCATAATTCCTGCAAAGAAGAGTCACACACCTAAACAAGTGCGCTCAATGTGCAACAGCAGGCTAAGAACTCCTGATGAGTCTACCTTTTACTCCAGGGATGGGCATTCTGTGAGTAACTTTCATTTGTTCCTTCAGTCATTCAATAAATATTTGCTGAAGAGATAAAACATGCTGGGCTTATGCTAGATACTGAACATACAGAGATAAGCAAAGCATGGACTCTATCTTCAAGAAGCTCCCAGTCTATTGGAAAAGACAGATATGATGCAAATAATTCCAATCAAATAACAGATCAAAAAAAAAAGAGCAAGTGCTAAGGGATCCCAATAGAGGAAGCATTAAAAAAAAGTGGAGTTTTGGGATCTAGGACACGTTTCCAAGAGGAGATGGTATTTGAGCAAAATTTTGTAGAATATTTTAGGCTGAGGAAATGTCCCATGCACTAGCAGGAATGTTAGGGTAAGAATGACAAAGTCAAGAAGAAAATCCATTTACTGTGGCTGGAACATGGAGTGGGGAAGGGCAAGGGCTGAAAATGAAACTGAAGGAAATAAGCTGGAACTAAATTGTGATGAACACATGACAGCAATCTACAAAAACTTTGAAATCTGCTAAAAAATTATTGAAGTGCGAGGCAAACTCAATGAAAGAAAGATAAAGCCATGAAAATAAAATAAATAAGAAAGACAGCTCAAAGAGATGCATTCTATGCACACATGTACTAAATACATTTCTTTGGTTTCTTAAGTTGTTGAGAAGCAGCTCTGGTTAACTCAAAATCCAGAAACTCACTGTGTCGTCCAGGCAAGGCTAGAGATCTAGGCTGGACAGAAGCAGAATGCTTGCCCAGGTCAGGTGGACAGGGACTGCTCCAAAGTCTCATCCTGACAATCACTGAAGAAAATGAACTCCAGCCCTGGTTGGTCTTTTCATCACTCTGTTCAAAATTCAAATTCCACAGGGAAGGACTCACATTCCTTAGCTAGAGGAGGGCAGAACTCCCAGATAAACAGTCCCTCAGAATGTATCCAGTGAGAGAAGTACAATTCCCCCCAAAAGAAATCAGGCTAGGGTCAATGACAGACAGCCAAAAACATGAAGACAAAAAATTCAGTGCAATGAACAATACTGCAGAAGGGGAAACCAGCACAAAACAGAGGAAATACTTAAAGAATTGAGGGGAAGAAATCCCTAAAGAAAGGCCTGAATATGCACATCTGTAGTTCACAACAAGCAGCTTGAAGCACGAAAGATGAGTATAACCCCGGACAGATTCTGTGAGCTGTTTAATTCCTCCAGGTGCAACCTGGGGACTGCTCTTGCCATGCCTCTGGGTCGTGTTCCATGCAAGAAAAGAAATAAAGGCATCTATTCCCATTACACTTAGAGAGATGGAGAGGGAGAGAGGGATCCAGGCCCACAGTTTGAACTGTCCTTAAATGAATAAAAAATCATTCTCAGATATCTAGTGGTCATGGCCAGAGCAGACAGTGGTCAAATTTGGAAGGCACCATCAGGGCACTGCTTCTATGTACAGGGGGCTCTGGAGGGCATGAGGGTAAGAATAGGATCCTGACAGTGTGAAACACAATCTTCACAAGGAGCAGGGAAACCCTGTACACGTTGGCCTTTAGGAAAATAATTACCTGAGTTCATTTTAAAAGATTTTAGAAGACCTCCCTCTCTGCAAATCATTGTTTGTCTTTGCAAAGGGTTGTGTGCTGCCCAAGTGTTACTCATGGACCAAAAATCCCAGTGAAGATGAAGGAAGCTCATCCTCACATGACACTGATAGAGACACTGGGGAGACTGACCAGTGTGGTACAAAGTGCACTCTGGATTATTTTGCTTGACTCAGAAGCCCAAACCTACCAAGGTCTACTGTGCTAAGTCCTGTGTGTTAGCCAGAATTTCTAGGTCATGCTCTGGGAAATCTGTGGCTGTGGATTAGTAGGTCCCCTGAAATGTCCTGTGGGAAATGAGGCGCCCAGGGAAAATTTAATGGAGATGTACACCTAAGATTTGTTTATTGTTGCAGATTGTACCTCAATTAAAAATTATCTGCTGATGCTTGGGGATGGGATGTTCTTAATAATGTGGCAAGGGATACTGAATAATTGAAGGAAGGACTCTCTCAGGGAAGTGAAAGAGCTAGGTGAAACCCAAGGCAGAAAAGCAGGAATCAGGAAGCAAAGAACTCCAACAAAATATTTATCTTTGTTTTATTGTCTTCCCTTAGCCTGTATGGAATCCTCTGTAAGAGTTTTTTACTATTTTATGATATCCTCTAGTTAGCCTTCAAGTTTTAGTGGAAAAAATCTATAAGATAGTCTTGTGAGGAATTAAGAAATCAGCAGTAAAGGGGCACCTGGGTACTCAGTCGGTTAAATGTCCAACTTCAGCTCAGGTCATGATCTCAACGTTCATGGGTTTAAGCCCCACATTGGGCTCTCTGCTGTCAGTTCAGATCCTCTGTCTTCCTCTCTCTCTCTCTGCTCCTTCACTGCTCGTGCCCTCAAAATAAATAAATAAACATTTTGAAAAAAAATAAGTCAGCAGTAAGGAAAAATTGGCCTTCATTATCCTGCTAAGGCATGAAAGTAGTGGTAGGAGCTTCCCAAGGACAGACAGGGGATTGGAGGACTAAGTGATCAGTCAGCACTGAAGAAAGAAGTGACAATGCTGAAGGAAATACAAGACCAAAAATTTACTTCCCTGAAATCTACTGCACAAGATCATTGTGATGCAAAGGAGCTGATGCAAAGATTTATTTGGGTCATTCAAAAAGATACACAACCAAACTTACAAGTATCCAAGCAGAAGAGCAGCTTACTTAGCAAAAAACAAAACAAAACAAAATGCCCATAAAAGTTGCTTCAGACTTCTCTGCAACTCTAAATACCACAAGCTAATGGATCCAAGAAACATATAGTCATTCAAATTATTATTCAAATTCAAGGAAAACATAAATGCAATGCCTCTCTCTCTCTCTCTCTCTCTCTCTCTCTCTCACACACACACACACACACATACACATGGAGTTTGGGAAAGTAGTACCTACACTCTGAAAGAGGAAATCACTGAAAGATATAATAAAAAAAATAGATACAATTAAGTAAGTCAAGATTGGGAAATTTGTAGTGAAAGTTATAGGAAAAATAATTACCCCCAAAATAGAAAAGATACAGTAAAAATTTTGGCCAATGAAACCTAAAACCAGTTCTAAGTCACTGTTTATAAAATGGTCATAAAACTAAAAGCAAGTGTCAAAAATATTGTCATATAATTACATGATGTAAAGGTAATTAAATAATAATCGTCTGTATCCAGAATTAAAATTTCATCAAAGCCAACTAGACAATGGGGTGCTTAATAAGGAAGAATTATCTCATTCTACATTTGTCTTCTTATAAGGATGAAATAAGTAGTTACTATTTCATTCATGGTGTGAATATTAGAGAAAAATGTACTTAAATAAATTTTCAAACTTAGTGACAGAGAGTAAAGATAAAGCCATTAAATCATTGTGGGGGGTGGGAACAGCTATAACAACAAGGCACCTGGGTGGTTCAGTGGGTTAAGCATCTGACTCTTGATCTCCACTCAGGTCATGATCTCATAGGTCATGAGATTGAGCCCCACATTGGACTCTGCGCTGACAACGCAGAGCCTGCTTGGAATACTCTCTCTCCCTTCCCTCTTTTTCTGTGCCTCTCCAACTCATGCTCTCTCTCTCAAAAATAAACAAAAAGAAAAAGAGAAAGAAAAAAGAAAGAAAAAAGAAAAAGAAACATAATTCTCATTGTAAAAGACCCAAGTTTTTTTTAAATAACAGCAAATCTCTATAATTTTTGTTTAATATTTTTCATCCAAAGTGTTTTCACTCATATTACCTTTCCAGAGTAATATTTCATTCTTGGTATAAATGCATTTTGTTAATCCTAACAAAGCTTTGATCTTTGCTTCTTGGCCACAAAGTTGAGGGGAGCAAATTATAAGACTTTCAAGATGGAAACATTAATATTTCATAGAATTTTTTTCTTACCTAGCAAGTTCCCGAATTGAAATTTTGGCAATAGAATGAAAACTTCACCATTAAGGGCAGAAAATAGGATACATTTCTATTTTGTTTCTTTCCTTTTATTGATTTTTCTCAGCTTTATTGAGGTCTGATTGACACATTAATCTTTGTACGTATTTAATGTGTACAATCTGATATTTTGATACACACGTATAGTGAAATGACACCCCAGTCAAGTTAATTAAACTTTTCATATTTACCCTTTTTGTGTCTGTGGTAAGAACATTTAAGATCTACTCAAAGCAAATTTCAAGTATACAATACAGTGTTATTAACTGTAGGCATCATGGTGTTCATTAGATTGCCAGAACCTATTCATCTTATAACTGAAAATTTGTACTCTGACTAATATCCCTTCATTTCTTTCACCCTCAGTTTCTGGCAACCACCATTCTGCTCTTTGTTTCTATGAGTTTGACATTTTTAGATTCCACATAAAAGTGAGATCATACAGTATTTGTCTTTCCATGTCTAACTTATTTCATTCATTTAGCATAATGTCCTCTACATTTATCAGTGTTGCCAAAAATGTCAGGACTTCCTTCTTTTTATGGCTAAATAGTATTCCATTTATGGAATACATACATTCCATTTATGTACAATAAATAGTAATCCTACCAATAGTGCACAAGGGTTCCGTTTATCTACTTCTTTGCCAACCCTTGTTATTTTTTGACTTCTTAATAATAGCCATTCACACAGCTATATGGTTATATCTCACTGTGGTTTTGATTTGCATTTCCCTAAAAATTAGTGATGTTGAACACTTTTTTAAACACTTTTTGACCATTTACATGTCTTCTTTGGAAAAACGTCTTTTCAGCTCCTTTGCCCATTTTTTAACTGTTCTTTGTCTTTGTTGTTGTTTGTTTTGATGTTGAGGTTTTGTTTGTTTGTTGTTTGTTTTTGCTATTGACTCATATGAGTTTCTTATATATTTTAGATATTAGCCCCCTATCAGATATATGGTTTGCAAATATTTTCTTCCATTCTGTACATCGATTTTATTGATTTTTTCCTGTACTGTGCAGAAACTTTTTATTTTGGTACAGTCCCACTTGGTTACTTTTGCTTTTGTTCCTGTGCTTTCCATGTTATATCAAAAAAATTATTGCCAACACCAACGTCAAGGAACTTTTTACCTATGTTTTCCTCTAAAATTTTTATGGTTTCATGTCTTACATTTAAGTCTTTAATCCATTTTGAGTTTTTTTATATAGCGTATACACATAGTTTGTGTCTAATTCATTCTTTGGCATGTAAATATCCAATTTTTCCAACATCATTTATTGAAGAGAACATTTTCCCCATTGAATATTCTCAACACCTTTGTTGAAGATTAGTTGCCTGTATATGTGTGGGTTTATTTCTGGGCTCTCTATTTTGTTCAACTGGTCCATGTTTCTGTTTTTCTGCTAGTGCCATACTTTTGATTACAATTCTGAGCACTATAGCTTGGTAATATAATTTGAAATTAGCTTTGTTCTTTTTTCTCAAGATCTCTTTGACTATCATGATCTTTTGTGATTCCCTGTGATTTTTAGAATTTTTTTCTATTTCTATGAAAAATAACATTGGAATTTTGATAAGGATGTATTAAATGGTCACTATAGATATTTTAATATTAATTCATCCAGTCCATGAACATGGGACATTTTTTCATTTATTTATGTCTTCTTCAATTTCTTTCATCAATTTCTTGCAGTTTTCAATGCATGGGTCTTTCACCTTCTTGGTTAAACTATTTCCTAAATATTGTATCTCTACTCACCTTTTAGATAGTTTGTTGTCATTTTATATAAATGAAACTATATTTGTATGTTGATTTTATATTCTGCAATTTTATTAAATTTAGTTGATTAATTCCAATAGTTTGATGGAATCACTAGGGTTTTCTATATACACAATCATATCTGCAGGTACATTTTACTTTACATTTTACTTCTTCCTTTCTAATTTGGATGTCTTTTTTTTTTCCTCATTCCTCTGGCCAGGACTTCCAGTATTATGTTGAATAAAAGTGGCAAGATTTCAGCATTCTTGCTTTGTTCCTGATCTTAAAGGAAAAGCTTTCAGCTTTCACTGTTAAGTAGTTATTAGCTGTGGGCCTGTCATATATGGCCTTTATTATGATAAAGTACTATGATAAAGTACATTCCTTCTATACCTAATTTGTTGAGAGTTTTTATCATAGATGCATGTTGAATTTTGACAAATGCTTTTACTACATCTATTTAAACTATCATATGACTTTTATTCTTCATTCTATTAATGTGATATATCATATTTATTGTTCTGCATATATTGAATAATCCTTGCATCTCAGAGATAAATCCCACTTGATTATGGTGTATGATCATTTTAATATGCTGTTGAATTTAGTTTGGTGGTATTTTGTTAAAGATTTTTGCATCTATGTTCATCAGGGATATTGGCCTGAGTTTTCTTTTCTATAGTGCTCTTGTTGGCTTTTTGAATCTTATTTCTCCAATACCAGAAGTTTATGAGTTGAAATTTCCTGTTGCGAACAATTTGTGTATTTTCCCTTTCCAACTGAGAGTTGGAATTGTAAGCGTTTTCTTGACCTTTAAAAAGAATTGTAGGGGACGCCTGGGTGGCTCAGTCCATTAAGCAGCCAACTTTGGCTCAGGTCATGATCTCACAGTCTGTGGGTTCGAGCCCCATGTCAGGCTCTGTGCTGACAGCTTAGAGCCTGGAGCCTACTTCAGATTCTGTGTCTCCCTCTCTCTCTGTCAGCACCTTCCTCACTTGTGCTCATTCTCTCTCTCTGTGTCTCAAAAATGAATAAAAATTTTAAAAAATTAAAAAAATAAATAAATAAATGAAAAGAATTGTAGTTTTGTCTATGTTTCCTATACTGCAAAATATTGCTATATATGATTTACACAAAAATTCCTATATTCAGCTATCACAAAAATATTCTTTCATAGTTATAAATCATAATTTCATCCCGATAGCATGGCTGTCAGCTATGTCTATGTCAGTCTACCTGGCTATGGTATTTCTACAATGCCTATTAAATCCAAAAAGTTAGATAGATGCCTTCTCACTTTTTCTTTTTACGAGATAAACCCTGGCCTATAGCATTATCTTTTTGGATTCTGGTGATTAAAAAAAAAGAAATATGTAAATATGTATGATTCTGTCAACTGACAATTACAGAAGGTACCATATATTCAAACCTTGAATTAGGTGAATTCTTCTTAAGTTTCTATCACCACCCTCAGTAGGGAAAAAATATACTGCCAAAAGCTTTAGATCATTCTTAATATTCTATAGACATAGTAGACAAAACGTTTTCCAAACTACCAAAACCAAAATAAAACAAAAAAAGAAATCAATTTCAATTAAGTAAGGTTAAGTTGGCTTTTATTCTAACTGTGAAGCTCTAAGTCTGAAAAAAAAATGACTGAAAAATTCTTTCTATTTTCTAAGTAAGTTTAAGTCTGGGAATAATTCTTGAAAATTAAGCAAAAATTCTTCTTTATGATAAAGTATCTAGGAAAAAGCAATTAATTTAAGCCCTAGTCTTCATCAACATAGTTTTATGTTGTTATCTTAGAGCTAAATAAACAGAAGTCATACAAAAGTCACTCTCCCTCAAGAATTTAAAAAACTTTTTGTACTTCTGGATCTCAGTTGTTCAGATTGTTTCAGTTGTGGTCAGCCATGACTTAAAAAACACTAATTCGAATTTGACATTTCCTGAGATGCCTTTCCTGTATATTCAGGTCGAAATCATATAGTCCATTAGATACAGAAATAGTCATATGACCCACCCACAGTTGTTCGGACTATTGGCACAAAAGGCACAATCACTAGTCACAAAGATATGATTATTGCCTTATAGATTAAGAATAAATAACTGAAGCTCACAGGTTACCTGTATGCTATGCAATCTGGAATTATTCTGTGTTTTTTTTTTTTAAGAGATAGCACATGATTGGGAAAGAGAAAATCTTAAGTAACACAGGGGCTGAATCCCACAACCCTGGGATTATGACCTGAACTGAAATCAAGTCAGTCACTCAACTGACTAAGCCACCCAGGTGCCTTATCAACCTAGAATCCTTCTAAGTGTTGTCTCAAGACATCAAGAGTGAAATGATTTGGGCAAGCCATGGAGGAAGGTGGAAACAATGTAATATTTATTTCATAAAAAAATACCTTTTTAATACCTAATCTCCTAGATCTATCAATTAACATTGACTAGCTATTTTTCTATGTTCATTCCTCCTTGCTGGTAAAACTTCTGTATCAGCCCCTGGCCTTAACTGAGCATATGTTGTACAACAGACACTATGCTAAGCACTTCACTTTTATAATCTCATTTAATATGCCATGAGTTCAGGGCTCTTTATTTTTTAATGTATTGTTATTTCATGGGGCTTCCCTTTAGTTTCACATGCCTTGGTCACTTTTGCTGTTGTAGAAATGTCATCCAAAGATAGGGTACAGATGCATCTTTAAAAATATCTTAGCTTAGAATTAAACAGAGTTTATTGTACATTTATCAGCAACTAAAATGTCAAGAAAAGCATGCTATGACATGTTCCAATCCAATTAGATCTGAACAAAAAAAGCTGGAACTCGGGTCAATTTAGAATCATTTAACAATTTGGACAAACTTGATTGAATTAAGCATTAATTTCCATTTCAGTATAGTTGTTAATAAAAAAGTAAGGGGAGCTTAAATCAAGGTGGGGAGTTGGAATTCTTCTCAATTAGAATTGGATTCCATGCATTTTAAGCACTGAGGCTCAGATTCAGACTCTGCCAAAGAACAATCATCCGTTTGTCCCTCAGGAGTTACTGAACAATTAGAATAGACTGGGGATGTTTCCTGGAAGTCATTAATGACTTTCCATCAAGGAGTTTGGCTCACCTTGGTTTCTGAAAGAAGAAGCACTCTACCTTGCCACAGCCCATATGGCACCTGGATATGATAGAAAAGCCCCTCTCTCTTCAAATCATTTTGAATGAAATGAAGTTAAATTAACTTTTATCCCAGCTGTGGTTACTGTAAGTATGACAAGAATAGATTTATATAAATTCATATTAAATCAATTTATAGAGAATCCACAGTGTAGAGCACAAAGCAGCATGGATATTAGCCCCAACTCACCTACTTGAAGGCCTTGGTGCCTACACAATCTTTATCTTACCTGGCTCCCTGGGGCCTGAGATAGTCATAAAATTCTAGAGCACAAGGGACTGTACCAGGTATTCTTGGTTATTATTAAGATTTCATGCTAAAACTTCATGCATGCTTTCTCTCCAGACACAACCCAAAGTCACATTATACTTAAAAGTCTGCATCAAAGTAAAAAATATTACTTATGTTTTTATATTCTTCAAAAGGACTATAACAAACTGCTAAAATGAAAAGTATTACCACACTACCACCACCACCCACACAATGTATATCCCCACATGAAGCCTTTGTCAAATTTCTAACTAGTGTTGAATTCAGGAGACAAAATTTAGATTATGGTGATGAGCAAAGAAACATGCTATAGGAAAAGGGTCTTGCATGTCCTGAGGAGAGCTGAAAGACAAAGGGTATTAGCAAAACAGAAACAATGCCAGGTATTTTCAGCACAGGGAGTGAATACACTGAACTGATTACAAAATTATTGGAAGGGTTGAGGAAACAAAGATGAACAGGTAAATTAACCCAAAAAGGAGTAATTTTAGGAGGCCTATTGGTGGTCAGAGACCAAGGCTATTGGTTACTCCATCCTTCTAACAGGACCTTATGCTTGTTGGCAGAAGGTCTCTTAGTGGAATGTCAACTCCTCTCCTCACTGATAGAAGCTGAGACCAGTTGTGACTCACACACCATAGTCACCATCCTCCTGGACCCTCTGTCCAAGTTGAGTAAGTACATGCAATAATAGTGGAACGAAGGGCCAGCGTGAGGAGGATGTGGTCATTTCAGTGTGAAGTGAGGAAAAGCAAGATATCCAAAGGGAATAAGTAGTTGAAAAACGGATTGATTTTTGTTGAGAGAAGACAAAAAGATAAATGTTAGACTGTTACCAAGTTAGTAAAACTTTTCATTTGGATAGCTATATACTGTACTAAGTATCTTTACAAACATCACCTCACTCACTCCTCACAAATTAGAGGACGCTAGAAGGGACATGGCTTACAAGGATGGTGGAATAGCTGGAAATATAACAAGACTATGTGGTACCCCAGCAGTGAGGGGAAGACAGCGCTTCAGGATGAAGGTAGTGGTAAAATGCCAAGAGACATTAGGAAGAATGAGGCTGCAGAAAGGCAGAAAAGGAAGCCACCGAAAACCTTGAAAAGTTCAATCAAGAAACCAGAGGGAACAGAAGCTGGATTACAAGAGCAAAAATGGAGTCAGAATAATGTGGGTAACAGATCCTCTTCACTTTGCCATGGAAAAGGCAGAACATGAGACATTTCAATTCTACATGTGTGTGTGCATGCGTGTGTGTGTGCGCGCACACACGTGCGTTTGGTTTTGTGGTTTTGTCTTTTGTTTGTTTGGTTTGGTTGGTTTTTTTTTTTTTTTTAGTGAAGCCTCAGACCCCACTTACAGCCTCAAGTTATAATAACATTTACCTTTTGATGTTTTGAAGACTGAGATTCAAATTCTTTCTCTCTTTCCACCTCCCTTCCCCTCTCTCTCCTCTTTCCCTCTCTTCCCCAAGCTGAGAGTGGAAGAGAGATGGAGAGAGAATTTTTTTTCTCCTTTTGACTTTTCAGGCTTTTTACATACAAAGAAAATTTGTCAGCACAACTTAACCTTTGAATTACCAAAAGAATTCCAATCTTAATACATAAATATGCCTATTGATTATAGCAATTATTTAATTTTTTCAAAGTTTTGAAGTCCTCATGTTTCCCTAGTAGTAGCTCACATGCAGGAACATAGATCCTGCCCCAAGAATCTACTAGCTGGAGAATCATTCTGACAGCACTACCATCTCTAGTGAAAAAAAATACGTTTAAATCAGAAAGAGGGCATTTAAATAGCCTCAGGGTTTTTTTTGTTTTGTTTTGTTTTGTTTTGTTTTGTTTTGTTTTGTTTTGTTTTGTTTTGTTTTTTTGAAAGTGGGCTTGAGGCACTGAGGATTAGACCGTCTTCAGATTGGCAGAACCTAAGGCCTGAACGGCTCTTGTTGGCATCTTCAAGTCACTGCAGATTTGGGGCCTTGCCCAATTGCTGAGGGGTGCGTTGCCCAATCACTGAGGACTCTGGGATTGGCTTCATCCAGTCACCAGGTTACAGGCTGTTATGCTGTGGCAGCATCGCCTAAGTTCAAATGATGGATTTCCTGCCAGAGCAACATTGTTTCACCGGAACCCGCTTCTCCTCCCGCTGGGGCATTTTCCCCTGCTTTTGGCAGACACTGTGACGTCAGGTAAGGTTCTTATTCTCATTGAGTAATTATTTCCAAACAGACCAATGAATTGGCCCCTGTTTGTTGCTTGAGAAACAAAGGTGCTGCCTGACAGGGGTTCCTTTTACATGACATTGAGTATTAAAATCCTCCACAAACCACGTCAGAAGTTTACCTGCCCAACTCTATGACTGCTAAGACATTTTGAAAGCAGCCTAATCTTCATTTTTCAGAAAAGACCACACATGACCAACTCGGTCACTAACAGAGGCTTCTTGGAGAAAAATCAAATAACACCCATCATCTGGTACTATCTAGAATCCATTGGATTTCATCTGCCTCACCAAGTACTACCAGCCATGTTAGTCTGTATCACAGTTTGTTAGCCATTGTCCTAAAAGGGGAAACCCACAGAAGAGGGGTTGATGCCAGTGCCTTTGAATTCTAATCCAACTTCAGGGATCTCCCTCCTGTCATTCTCTGGGGACTATGTTCTCTGTGCCTCATTGTAATTCTAATTCCAAATTACACTCTCACCTCAATAATCAAGTTCCTATGCCACGTTTTCAATGAAACCTTGACCAATTGTACTAGGTCAGAGTAATATCTCTCCCCTTCAAATTCTGGTAGCTGCTAGGCTGTCCTGCTCAGTAGGGATTAAGTACTGGTACCCCATATAGTAATTTACATTTTCATATACTTCCTAAGACATTACTTATAAACACTTTGAGGATGAAGACTGCCTCCTTTGTGTCTACAGCACTACAAGTGCTGCCCAGGGGAGTTACTCAACAGATATGGTGATGACTCCATGTTTGCCATAACCTGCCCTTGTCTGTTCCTTAAGTTCTGACATAGGTGAGTGTTAGGTCTTTAACCAAATCATCACTTTTCTGAGGACAGGAATATTGTCCTACACAACTTGGTTATAGTCATGTAGTGGTGAGTCACACATAGAGAGTCAGAACACGGAGGCTTTCTTTCCAGGAAGCAGCTTTATTTGTGCCAGCACAGGCTCTGTGGACTAAGACCCAACAGGCTGAGCCCCAAGTGCAGCGGGGGTGGAGGGTGTGCCTTTTGTACAATTTTTGTTCCTTTGTCTTCCATATATGATAACATACAGTCTGAATGGGTGGTCTATGCTACAGAGTTGTGAGGAAGGTTGCACAGCACACACCACACATAGCCAGGAAAACCTTGTCTTGAGGTTTTCACCACATTCTTTAGTGAGGGGCTCTACCACAGAAATAATACTTAAGACAATCTTGATGCCAGCCATAAAAATGCAGTGCTTGACTATTAAAGCCATCTTGATCCTTCTATCAATTTTAGTTGCCCTATGGTTGTCCTGGTTCTCAGCAAAATAGGATTTGAGCACACTCCTCTAGTTTATTTTGGACCTCCAAATGGTGTGAGATGTATAAATCAACCACACTCATCACAAAGTAGTTGGCCACAGTCTGACACAGGGCCTAAAGAGACACGTGAAGTTGCAGGCTGCTATATTAAATACCAGCAGCCAGACTGTAGAATTACAAATAGCTCAAGTCTGTGCCTTTTGTACTTCAATTACCATTTTAAGCCAATAAGAAAACATAAATATACTACTTCTAACCAGAATTTTGGAGGAAAAAAGAAGACGCAAATATTTGAAGTGAATAATTTTAGACTTCAGCTTTGGATAATGTGAAATCAATTCCCTAATACATGATATATAATAAATTACTTTCCCCTCAGCAAGAAAACTAATTAAGAAGCAAAATGCAGGCAGACTATCACCATCTTTTAACAGACGCTTATTTACAATTGTCAGGATACCAGAAAAGGTTGTGTGCAGAAGGAACAACGTTCAATTCCTTCCATTTACAGTCTTCCTGCTTTGGCTAACAATGTTATACTGAAAGCCAGAACTCTCCTGAAGGAGAATAATCAGTGCACTGGCAGCTTAGGACCCCAGATACTGGTTAATAATTCAAGAGCAATAAGCTATCAAGTAGTTCTCATGTGCTTTTCTCACAGAAATTTCTTTTGGGGCAAAAGATGTCTCAGAAAGGTTTCCCTCATTTCCACCAGAGAGGAGACCGGTCTGAAAATGCCAAATCTAGACCCACAGAGTGAATTCAGAGACACACTGCAGAGCTCACAAAACAGAGGCCAAATTTTTTAAGGATTTTACCTCTCTGTATTGACCAGCCAGCCTCAAAATGATGTCAGGTTCAGGGGCGCCTGGGTGGCGCAGTCGGTTAAGCGGCCGGCTTCAGCCAGGTCACGATCTCGCGGTCCGTGAGTTCAAGCCCCGCGTCGGGCTCTGTGCTGACAGTTCAGAGCCTGGAGCCTGTTTTGGATTCTGTGTCTCCCTCTCTCTGACCCTCCCCCGTTCATGCTCTGTCTCTCTCTGTCTCAAAAATAAATAAACGTTAAAAAAAAAAAATTTAAAAAAAAAAAAAATGATGTCAGGTTCATCCTCTTGAATACATTATTTAATTCAAATGATAAATACTTCTTGCACCTGCCCAGGCTCTTAAATGTTTACAAAAGACCTAAAGTGACGGATTCCTTCTAGCCTGTCTTGCCTCCCTGTCTAAGGGTGATCTCACCTCTCTCTGACGCCCCCCCCCCATCCTCCCACTGGCACTCACTGCAGCTCAGCCCATCTACAGTGACTCTCAGCTCCTTGCTGGCATTCTCCTTCAGTCTGTTCTGTAGTGAGCTCTGCAATATCATTTAGCTCTCCATGCATTTTACATCTTGGCTCCTTAACTGGACTGAAGACTCCCAGCAGGCAAGTGTTATATGAGTGGGTCTATTAGTCAGCAGCTGTTTCTTCAGACTAGTTTCTAAGATATTAACCCCTCTTTATCAATGGTCAGGCTCTAGCTTCTCCTTAATCATTCACAACAAAAGGGATTCCACACAAGTATCAAGAGTTCATGGATGCATGTGGGTTAGTCTAGAGATGGAGAGTGACTAGAATCTCAGTAATTTAAAGGGAACTTAACTTCTAAGGATAAGGATTATGAAATTCAGATCCCTAAAAGTTCCCTGCCTAAGTCTGTGTTCTGGCCAACTTTCTCAGGGCACTCAGTTAATATGAAACAGAAGTGGCCCTCCATCTACCTGTTAAAAAAAATAAAAACATAAAATAGTTAACAGGCACCTGGGTGGCTCAGTCAGTTAAGCATCCAACTCTTGATTTCAGCTCAGGTCATGATTTCACGGTTTCGTGGTTTCAAGCCCCACATCAGGCGCTGCACACTGCACGGAGCCTGATTGCAATCCTCTCTCTCTCCCTCTCTCTCTCCCTCTCTCTCTCTCTCTCTCTCTTTCTCTGCCCCTCCCCCACTTATGCTATCTCTGTCTCTCTAAAAACAATAAATAAACTTTAAAAAAATATAGCTAGGGGCGCCTGGGTGGCGCAGTTGGTTAAGCGTCCGACTTCAGCCAGGTCACGATCTCGCGGTCCGTGAGTTCGAGCCCCGCGTCGGGCTCTGGGCTGATGGCTCAGAGCCTGGAGCCTGTTTCCGATTCTGTGTCTCCCTCTCTCTCTGCCCCTCCCCCGTTCATGCTCTGTCTCTCTCTGTCCCAAAAATAAATAAACGTTGAAAAAAAAATTAAAAAAATATAGCTAACATTCATTGCACACCACCATGTGCTTAGCACTGCTCTCAGTGCTTCACTTAGCTATGAATAGATACCACCATCACCTCTGTTTCACAGAACAAAAGATTGAGCCATGAAGTATGTGCCCACAGTGCTGGGATGGGAAGAGCCAGGATGGAGGGCCAGGAAGTCAGCCCACACAGAACCTGTTCTTCACCTCTGCCCTACACCACCTTTGCTCCACCTACTTCGAAACACAAGGGTTCCCCACCTTGCCTTAATGTATCTTCTGGTACAATAATTCACCACAGAATTGATGAAACTGATAAAAATTCTCTGAGTGAAAACAGTGGATTTTTTAATGGTACACTCTTTTTTACCCTAACAATTCCCAATTGAGCTGCTATACAACTACAGGGGTGCCATTCACATTGTCTTCTACATAAATAGTGGCTCTGGATTGTGCAAGGTAGCAGCCCAGACCCCAACGTCCTGGCCTGCTTCTTTCTTCCTTCTTGTTAGATAATCAATATGTGTTATTCATTTGAACATTGTTGGTGCACAGAAATGCTTGAGATTCCTGTGTTCCCTGGACACTATATAACTCAAGATTCGGTTGTAAGTACTAGACACCAATTCCAACTAACTTCAACATAAAGAAAGAATTTACTCATTCACATAATTAGAAAGGCATCTGGAGGAACACCTGACCTCAGGCACAGTGGAATCCAAACACTCAAATGTCATCAAGACACAGTCTTTCAGTTTTGGCTTCATTCTCTTCAGATGATCATTAGCAGTTTTAGGCTCAAAACTAGCAATTTCACAGGACAGAGAGTATTGCATTCATGTAGCTCTAGCAACAAGCCTGGGAGGGCTCTCTTGTACCCATTCTTCAACTCATCATGTGGCCTGAAGAATCCAGAACTCCCAGTGGCCAAGCCAATGTGCTCTGGCCCCCTGCAGAGAGGTCAACCACCCCCCCCACACACACACAGCCTGCACCCACATGAAATGGCTTCTTTATAAGAAAGAGAAAAGAGATGGTGAAGAGATAAAAACAATAATTTTTAATAGGGATGTCATCACCACACATATCAGAACACTTAAAAATTATTCCCAATTATGTTCTTTATATGCAATACTTTATTCTTTGTAGAATCCTATAGACCTGGCAAACTAAAAAGATGTTCAAGCCATGGATAAGTCAAATGCTCTGAGTTTCAGTTTCAAGTCAGTAAATTGTTCTAAACAACCATTAAGAAACTTCCTTCTCCTAAAAAAATAAAAATAAATAAATACAAATTAAAAATCGCATCATTTAAGTCATTTTCCCCATTAGAAATAGACCAACTCAAAGAATTATACTGTACTGACAATCAAAATTATACTCTGCCCTAGCTTCTAGGTCACAGAATTATGTAAGGTAATTAATGCTTTCAATAATTCGAGTCACAAGTTAACACAACTTTCTCAGCAAAACATTGCAATTACTAATGTTTATAGAATAGTTTTATCTCTAAAGAATCACACACATGACAGCTGTATTTACCATTTGACTTTAAAATTTTGAAGTATATCTTAGAAAATTATTTACATTTAGGGGCATAATGATTTTGCTTTGTATATCCATTCATCAAGTGAAACCATCATCTTTGGAATGTTACTTTCTGGGAAGAAAAATAATAATATACACTGCGCTAGGTTTGTCATTCAAACTCTTTGCCTGTTCAGGATGCTGTAAAATACCACAGTCTGGGTAGCTTATAAACAATAGAAATTTATTTCTATTCTAGAAGCTGGCAAATCCAAGGCACTAGCATGGTCAAGTTCTTGTGAGGGTCCTCTCCCTGGTTCATAAACAGCCCTTTCTCACTGTTCTCACATGGTAGAAGGAGCTAGGGAATCCTGTGGGGTGTCTTTTATAAGAATGCTAGTCCCATTTATGAAGGCCCCACCCTGATGACCTAAGCATGTCCCAAAGACCTCACCTCTTAATGCCATCACCTTTGGGGGATTAGGACTTCACTTCATGAATTTTGGGGGCACACAAATATTCAGACCATAGAAGACTACATTCCCATTCTATAGCTCCATGAATTCTAACAAGGTAGAATGATGCCAATCATAGCAGAAAAGATATTATGTGCACAACTGAAGCCAAATACCAGGATGAACAATGTATACCTAAGAAAGTCACATTTTTATTTTGACCTATATCATTAAAAGATTTCTTTTAAGAAACTAAGTGAATTGATTTTTTTTTCTATAGACATCATTGTAATGTAAAAATCTTTACCATAAGCTCCAAAATGTTTGAAGAATAAATTACAAAGCTCTCATTTTGCTTTTACTTTACCATTAAAAAAAAAAAGCTTCCATCATGGCTGAAATTCCATATGTGTTCCAGTAAGAACACACAATAATATCTAGTGAGGTGTAAAACTATAAGCCAAACATCCAGATGATCTGTTTCTTTTACCATGACTAATGACTATATGTGGAAACCTCCAGAAATTCAGGGTCATGTAGCTAGTACATAAATTCAATCAAACTTGCTTCCTCTCCTTGGCCTATAAACCCCTTCTAATCTTCCATTTTCCTAAGGTTTCATTTTTCATACCAGTTACAATCTTGTCATGTAGCACTTTAATGTTGAATTTAACTCTGTATTTCCATTGTCTTAGACCATACCTTGTAAATGAAAAAGATTTGGGGAAATATAATCCACACCCTAAGACTACCAGTCTTTTATCTTTTTGAAATAGTCAAACTCATAGTATTCAGCTCTTATAATCATTCCCAAGCATGTTAATATTTGCTGCTTTGTTCTATGGTCAAAAGAAAATGTGAGACTTCCCATTGACCTATAGCTGAGAGATGTGCTGGCATTTCAGATGACAGCTCAGTAGCAGTAGCCTTCAGAAGGTAACCCACTGCTTTCTTAAACCTAGAAATTCAAGCTTTTCTTACTGATTTATCCAAAAGATGACATGACACCCATCATTATTCCCAATATAGAGTCAGGATGAGTGACTTGGTCCAAACAAGAACAGTGTTATTACATAAAACTGTGAATTTTATAATAGCATTTCAGTTCTTTTCAAATTAGTCAATATGTGCTGCTTTGACTCCAAATTCCTAAAAAGGAAGATTGTTCTCACAATGTTTTCAGCTCAATTTTTACAACATTTGAAGCCCTTATATAGCATCTCCTATTTTAAAATGCCAGACAACTTTTTGGTTTATTGATGCCTGAAATTTCAGGCTGGCTTGTACCAATTCCCTCTACCCCTATTTAAAATATGTAAATGCAGATCCTTCCCTAATGCTGAAGAATAAGAGGTTTTGAATTTTTTAACTCATCAAAATCTAACAGTGAAAGAAAATTGTTCCTAGTTTTAGGACTGTCACAAAATCCTATCCATTCTAATTCCTAAATATCATCTGAATTCTGCTTCCACCCCTTAACCATAATTGCCACAAACTTCTCACTTAGATTCCTGCATCAGTAGCTTACTAGTCTATCTGCCCACTATCTCACCCACCTACAATCTATCCTCCTTACCATCCACTGGAAAACTCTTTAAAATCCCTTGGTTGGCGGCGGGGGGGGGGGGGGGCCATATCTATAAAACAAGCATTAGGGGTTGTACACACTGTAATTTGCCTACATACTGTTGATTTCCCCTTCATTCATACTAATAAAATTCTTTATTTTTATACAGTAGCTATGTGTCCAGCTAAAAATAAACATCTCCTTAGACTCACTATGACTGTTCTGGCCAATGATATGTAAGTAGAAGTCTCTGGGTGGCACTTCTGGAAAGCTTTACTCTCCTGATCAAAAAGGAAATTTGACATAGGCCTTTTGTCCTTTTTGCTTCCTTCTCATTTCTATCTTGAAGGCATCAACAAGGGTAGGAGATATGGCAGCCACTTTAACACAGTCTGGAAGGAATACATCCACCAAGGTGGAGGAGGAGGTCAATTGAAGAATGTGAGTCTCTCTCAGTACTTTTGAGCTGCCATATCAACCCTGGCTGCATTGTACATGTCTGGCCTTATTTCCCACTTCTTACGGGAGAAAAATAACTCTTACTTTTTCAAACTACTGTGTTTTGAGTTTCAGTTTCTAGCAGCCAAACACAATCTAACTGATAGAGGGGTCAGGAAAAAAGCCTCATAAAGCCCAGGTCAAATGCCACATGGTTCCAGAATTCAATGTAAATTCACCTCATCAATAGGATTTGATCAAAGAAAGTTAATGCCAGGGTACCTTACCTCTAACACCAAAAAAAGTTCATTTCCCCACATCTAGAGACTGTGTCCCGATCAAATGGCTTCCCTAAGTAGAACTCATTAACACATGCTCTTTATGTAGAATAATCAATGCACAGAATCATAGAGAACATCAATTCAAAGCTTTATTCTATGCGCTGTAGAGTAATAAAGAAAGTAAAATATACTCCTTGCACTTAAGAAACTCATAATCCAGTTGGGAAGATAAGAAATGACAAAAAAATTATTGTAATGAAAATAGTTGATATCAAGATAAGAACAGAAAAGACTTCATAAGACAGAATACAGATTAATCTTTTTTTAAAAAGCTGTAGAGACAATGAGAGTGTTAAAGAAGCTTAAATCGGGAGTACCTCTTAACTGAATATTGAAAGGGATAAATAGGCATTAGAAGTTTTTTTTAGTCTTCTAGTCACAACAGCATGGTGATTCACACTTTTAAGTATACTCTCTCTTTCAAACACATAGCAATTACAAATAAAATGTAGAACTTAAAATGAAAAAAAAAAGAACCACTTTCAAAAATAAGAGAAAAATATCCACAGAAGAGAGAAGTAAAACAGTAAGTCTGATTAAAGCCACAAACCTGCTGGTGGTGGTAGGTAGAGGTTACTTCCTGTGGGTTAGATAAAACCAGGTGTTTTTTATGTCACATAACTAGTCAAGGTGAAGCTTGAACCCAGAGGCTACTTTGGTGCTCTGTGCTGGCATATAGGCAAACAAGACTGAGTGTTCCCTAAAATACCAGATTTGAACAAACTACAGCCCTAGAAAGATTGGAAGGCTTAGATACAGCCTCATGGCCAAAAATTAAACAAGCCACCTGCTGACTCAGTGACTGAATCTGCAATATCCTTACTATGACTTGAGATAAATTTCCCCAAAATTACCTTATAAAATCTAGTATGGACTGTGGCCCAGAGATCCTGGTGGAGAAAATCGAAATACCAATGACAAATAGGAGTAGGAACAGAGAAAGACTAGACAAATATAAATAAATAAATAAATAAATAAATAAATACCAACCACTTAAAATGAGCCTGAAAATAGCCATTCTAACAAATGTGAGGTAATAGTTCCTTCTAGTTTCAATTTGCATTTCTCTGATGATTAGTGATATTGAGGACCTTTTCATGAGCATGTTGACCATCTCTACATGCCTTCTTTGGAAAAAATGTCTATTCAGATCCTATGCCATTTTTTAATCAGATTTGGCTTTTTTTGATATTGAGTTGTAGGTCTTCTTTATATATTTTGGATATTAACCCCTTATCAGATATATGATTTGCAAATATTTTCTTTTATACAATATTTTCTTTTCCTTTTGTTGATGGTTTCCCTTAGCTATGCAGAAGCTTTTTAGTTTGATGCATTCCCACTTGTTTATTTTTGCTTTTGGTGTCCAATCCAAAAAATCATCACCAAAACCAATGTCAAGGAGCTTACTGCTTATAAAGATAAGCACATTATAAGAAACGTTAATGATAGAAATTTTAAAAGCCACCAGAGAGAAAATACAATTACCTACAGAGGAAAAATAATTAGACTTACATCAACAACAATAGATTTCAGAAGACAATGATACAAAAGAAATAAAGTAAAGCAACCCAATTTAGATTTTTTTTATACCAATCTCTCAAAATTAAGAGCAAAATACAGGTACTTCCAGACATGCAAAAACTAAGAGTTTATCTCCCTAAACCCTAACTTAACAAAATTTTTTAAAGTATACAAAAAATAATATTGAGTGCAACATATGATAAAAGCATACCAGTTAATTAAGTTAAAATTTAATGGAAAAAAATGAATTTAACTCTTTTTGTATTAAAGAAACACATCAAAACAAAACCCTAGATAACAACCATAAAAGGAGGGTTAGGGAGTGGTGTTTAGTGTCATGTTGAAAAGGAGGAAAGAAATACTAAAAACCGTAAATATCATTAGAAAAATGTATGATCTAGGGTGTGCTTTTAAAAATATAATAAATAAATAATTAAAATATAATAAACACAGTAATACAGCCTATCCCATCTAAACCAGCAGAAATGAAAGGAGTCATAATTTTTGATCAAGAGTCCTTGCATTTTCATCCCACTAGTACATGACAATTATATAGCTACACCTGGCCAACAGAGAGGGATAGTAGCTCTACTTTTCTAAGGAGCAGTCATGGTAAAAGCAAACAGTTAGCCAGGAGACCACTCAGAGACTTAACAGAGAGTTCCAGGAGGTGAAATAGGCATTGGGCCATGATAAGGTCTCCACATATTCCAAGTTGACTCAATTTCCAAACCTACAATAAAGCTACAGTTATCAAAATTGTGAGATATTGGTGTAAGGATAGTCATAGATCAATGGAACACAATTAAAAGTTCACAAACAAACCCTTACATTTATGGCCAATTAATTTTTGACAAAGATACCAAGACAATTCAATGCAGAAATGGTAGTGTTTTCAATAAGTGGTGCTGGGACATTTGGGTATCGATATGCAGAAAAGAAAAAGAAAAAAAGAAACTTGGACTCTTACCTGGCAGTATACACAAAATAATACAAATTGGATCATAAACCTAAAGTAAGTTTTAAGTTATAAAACTACTGAAAGAAAACATGTGAAAATCTTTGTGACCTTGGCTTGGGCAAAAGGGTTGGGGTACAACACTAAAAGTACAGTCATAAGAAAAAGTGTTGAATTGGACTTCATTAATGTTAAAAATATTTTGCCTCTAAAGACACAAGAAAATAAAAAGATGAGCCACAGACTAGTAGAAGATATTTTTAACTCATACATCTGATAAAGGACTTGAATTTAAAATACATAAATACTTACAACTCAATATAAGAAGAAAAACAACTCAATTTTTTAAATGAGCAAGACTTGAATAGATTTTTCACCAAAAAAAGACATATACATAAGTAATAAGCACATGAAAAGATGTTCAACATCATTAAGCATTACAGAAATACATATTAAAACTATCATGAGAATACTGCTATACATCCACTAGAATAACAATATTCAAAAAGACAGACAATGCCAACTGTTAATGAGGATGTAGAGAAACTTAAACCCTCATTAATTGCTGATGGGAATGTAGAATTATACATACACTTTGGAAAAGTGTTTGGCAGTTGTTAAAAAGCTAAATAGAACATTACCATGTATTTCAGCAATTCCACTCCTAAGAGCATACCCAGTGGAAAGGAAATACGTCTATACAAGGACTTGTGTTCCAATATTCATAGCAGCAGTGGTCATAATAGCTACTGACTGGAAACAGCCCAAATAATCATCAACCTGTGAAAAGATTAAAAAGTTTCATATCCATACTATTCAGCAATGAAAAAGAACAAAATACCAACACATGCTACAACATTGATGAACCTCAAAACATCATGGTAAGTTCGCAAAAAGACTAGATAGATAGATAGATAGATAGATAGATAGTATAAGTGCTTTATAGGCAATGTCCATAAAAAAGCAAGTTTTTAGAGACAGAAAGCAGATCTGTGGATTTCTAGGACTTGGGGGATATAGAGTGGGAGCAAAGACTGACTGCAAAAGGGCTCGAGGGAAATTTGGTGGGTAATGGAAGTGTTCTAAAACTGCATTGCAGTGATGGTTCTGCACCTCTACAAATTTGCAGAAAAATCTTGTATGCTTACAATGGATGAATTCCATAGTATGTAAATTATTCCTTTAAAAAATGTCGTGGGGGCACCTGGATGGCTCAGTCAGTTAAGCATCTGACTCTTGGCTTCATCTCGGGCCATGATCTCACTGTTCATGAGTTCAAGCCCCACATTGGGCTCTACACTGACAGCATGGGGCCTGCTTGGGATTCTCTCTCTCCCTTTCTCTCTGCCCATCCACTGCACTTTTGGGTCCATAGGGTAACAAATGACCCATGAATGAGACACAATTCCACTCTTTTAGATTTTAGCCTATTTAGGAAAACTGACACATAAAGGAAAGCTCAGGTACAAGGTAGATGGCAAGATGTATGGCAGGTCTGGAGTTCAGTCCTGCTAAAGTGATCTAAGAAGACTTCGGGAGGGAGGAACAGAGATTGGAACTGAATAAGTGGATCTGGCAGGTTATAAAGTGGGAAGGAGGGTATTTTAAAAATAGAAGACAACTTGAACAGGGGCCCAAAAGGTGTCAGAACAATAGTGAGCAGACCTACAGGGTTAAATCTCAAGGTTCACAGGTGAACAGGGTAACAACCATAGGAGAAGGCCTAGAGAGCAGAGGAATTTGAACACCAGGAGAGGATGAAATTAAGTCTCTAAGGAATTGAGAGTCACTCAAACGTTTCTAGGAAGATTAGAGGGAACAATCAAATAAGATCTTTCTGTTGACTGGGTAAGTGGACAAGAGACTAGGACATTAGCAGTGATCTAAGCAAAAGGGAACAGCAGTCAGAGTTTAGGACAGTGAAGACAGGCACAGAAAGTTACAGGGAATATACTTCAGAAATAGAAACTCCTCTTTGAAGATCCAACTAAGTCATTACTTCACAAAGAGCCATTTTTGTCGATTCAGATCAACATCATAACTTGATAGCATCTTTTTCTAGGATATAAATATAAAGCAATATCACTAAATATTCTTCCCCTGTTTAGAGAATTCTCTCAACCTAGATTTGCACATCCTCCCAAAATTAGAAAGCATCACTTGCTTTGAACAAACCCCACACTGTACAACTGAATACAGATATTTTACATGAAAGTCCTCAACTACACAGTTCAAGTACAAGACTAGAAACCTCATTCTCCAAAGTTCAAACATGGAGTTTGAACATAAGCTCCTAGGTTTCTGAAGGCAGAAAGTGGCAGGTATAAAATCTCAAAGCTCATATTTCTGATAAATTCAAAAAGCTAATGAGTGCGAAATCCCTTGCCTCTGTTTCCTTGAGTCTGCTTTCTATATTCCTGGCATGCAGAAAGTGCTTGGGGAGCCCCCAACTTTGTCATAAATGTGCTCATGGCAAGAACTATAATGCAATGTAATTATAATTCAGACTTGCCAGTGTGCAACATTTATTTAAAGATTTCTATCAAAAGATCTCACAGTACATTGAGTACCTTTGGATCACTTTCCAGCATTAGGTATTTTATAACACTTTCTGTGGATCACTCTCACAGTGACTTGGTTAAAAAAGGGTAGGTAACTTTATTTCCATTTTACAAATAAGAGCAAATCTCATATAAAGCAGATGAGCAGTGCCCTGCTAAGATATTTGAGGATAATGATGATTCTTTTCAACTGTGAAAATAAATTAAAAAACCCCATTTACAATAGAGTCAACAAGCCCTCAACCAGGAGCTCTCACACACTACCACTCATACCCCAAAAAGAAGCTTACTTTACACACCCTAGCAGGGAGCAGGAACTATTTTTCTTTGCCTATCAACCTCCCAGCTAATAAGAATTCAGGGAAATAGTCCCTCCCAACTTTCTCTTTTCCCCTATAAAAGCAAACACCTCCCCTCTGTTCTCTGGACAGGCCTATTGTTTGCTATAGTTTGCTTGTCCTGAGTTGCAGCTCTCTGTTATTCTCAAATAAATTTATTTTTCTGGTGAAATAGATAGCTCTTTTGTTTTTTTAAGGGTAACCTTACGTGGTGTCAGAAGTGGGATCCAAATGCGATGAACTCTGAGGAACTAATGACCCCTGGATCATGTGAGGTACACATCTGAGCCTCTTGAGCTCTCCATTTCCATGAGTTTTCCTTTTCCTTTCAGCTTGGTAAGTCTCTCTGACCCAAGCTCCCTCCTTTTAGATAAGCTGTTTGAATTTACTCAGGATCTATTTTTATGAAGGCATTGCCCTTTCTGGTGAGTATACTCTTCATTTCCTGAACTCTAGGTTTTAAGTAATGGGATCCCTATCTGCCAAATTATTTCAGGACACCTTCTGGGACACCAGCAAATTTTGTTTAAAAACTACGCTCTCTCCTGATGCACATTTTTAACTAATTGGATCAACTTAACCAAAAACAATTTAGAACTTTAATGGTTATTATGGAGAACTTTCAATCTCCACAAACTTTCTTTTTTTTAGAACAAAATTAAAAGAACATGACTCTAAAATAAAACAAACTAAATGAAATGCCTATTCAAGTTAGTATCTTGAGGCTTCCAAATGTATTCAGGACTCTAAAATTGCCTCTTTACAAAAACTATTTCTAAATGGTAATTTGACTAAGGCAAATAAACAATTGACAAAAGGTAAAAAGGAATCAGAAGACTCTTCACCCTGCCGCGCGCACACACACACACACACACACAAACTTCCTCTTCCCCTACCGAACTTTTTTTGTACCCTCCACTTCTTCATTTCAACCCTCTCACTAAACTTCTCTTTTCTCTGAACCTATCTCTATTTCTTCCTCATCTGAACCCATTAGAACCTACTCCTTTAAAATTAGACCTTCTGAGGATCTTAAAGCTAAGATCCTAATTTCCTATGTCCCCTAAATTAAGGCTGAACTACAAGCTATAGTCAAAGATTTTCCTTAAGTTACTGAAGAACCTCATAGATTTGCTGAGGAACTTAATATAGTGGTCCAGACCTACCAACCAGATTTCTCCAGTTTGTACCACCTAGTTCACAGGCTCATTGGAGAAGACCAAGCCCAACAATGGAAAAAAACAGCTAGTTGGGATGATCTTGAAAAATGTCTAGAACTGCAAATGTAAGGCAACTCCCTGTCTTGTTATATGATCATGCTTGGCAATCACTAAATGACTTCACCTGGCAGTCCCCATGGCTTTCCCAAAACCTCTTGATTGAATAAGATTCACGCTTGTACCCAAAAGCCCAATGAGTCTGTGCATGATTACTCTAACCAACTCCATATTGTTTTAAGCAAAATTCTGGCCTTCCTATGGATGTTGAATCCATTTAGGTAGCCTCAAGTCTATGTTTTTTAACAGGTTGAACCAGAATCTTTCCCTTCAGTTAAAAAGACCAGAATGGAATGAGAAACTATGTCCACTCCAGATTTAGTTAATTTAGCAAATCTGCTTGCCTGTACCCTACAGATTCAACTGAAAGGTAGTCCACTGAAATCCATAATTTTCCATTTCAACAAATGGAGGCCCTTAAACAAAGCAAAACCCCTCCCAGTCAATGTTATTATTGCAAAAAGCCAGGACATTAGAAAAAGATTGTTAGAAACCTAAATGTCCCAGGCACCTTCAGCCCTCTAAGTAGCCTTTCCCTAATTGTGGGGCTCTGAAGAACTACAAGGACTTTCCCCAATCTTTTGTTTTAACTAACTTGGAGAAAGAGCTCTCCATATTGGAAATGAAACTCTCCATTCATAACATATGAACCATTAGAGCTATACTCTCAGTGCTCAACACCACTGTTATTAAGCAGCTCCTGCCTCACAGTACTAAAATAGTGCTTCTTGGTTTCTCTGTCCCTATTTATTTACTGGGCCAAGATTTCTTAGAGAAATATTATGCTGGAATTTCTTTCTTCCTAAAGTGGGGGATAATTTGAGAATTTGATAGCAGCAACCAAAATAGCCAACTGAGTAAATAAATGACCCACATCATTTTTCTGTCCCATCTCTGACACTAGAGCTAATGTTAGAAATACTAACCATCTGTCCCTATGGGATCAGCTGTAAGGCATCAAGCCCATAATAGAAGATGATAAGGCTCAAGGCCTCATTATCCCCTGCCCCAAGGTGAAGGTCAGCCCATATCATTTTGCCTTTACTTGGGAAGAAAAGCAATACACCTGGATAGTAATGCCTCAGGGTTTTACTGAAAGTCATTCCTACTTCTCCCCACCGTAAAAGTGGATTGAGATGATATAAAGTTACCTGGAGGCTCCACTTTATTACAATATGTAGACCACTTGCTTCTCTGCTCCCCTTCTCACACCTCTTCACAGGAAGATAGCATCCACCTGTTAAAACTTTGAGCCCAGAGATCCTGGTGGGATCTAGAGGGATTTAGATTTAGAGGGATATAGAGTCTCCTCAGAAAAATTTCAAATTTGCTCAATGTCGGGTTTAATATTTGGGACACCTGATCTCAGAACAAGGGCTACATTTAGATTCAAATAGGTTTCCCCAAACCCAAAACTAAAATGGATGGGGGGGGGGTAGGCCCTGGCCCTATTATTTGGGAAGATCAGGAAGGAAAGTACTGAAGGAAATCTTGATAAATCTCCCTGCCCTTGGACATCTCAATTATAAACTTCCCTTTTTCCTTTTTGAATGTGAAAGGAAAGGGAATGCCCTTGGAATACTCACCCAATAACATGGGAACTACCATCCACTCATAAGGTATAGCCAATAGTTAGACCCTTTGGCACAAGGATACCCCCCAAGCTTGTCTCAGAGGCATTCCTGCTACTGAAGTCAAAGCCACTGAAGAGATAGTCATGGGCTCCCCTCTGACCATTTTTGTACCTTGTATAGTAGAACTCTGCACTCTGAATCACTCCTGAACGCTTATCACACTTAATACTTTTCAGCCATTATCTCACCCACCAACTATGAAATCTTCTTGCTAATCACTTCTCACACAACTTCTCACATCCTAATTCTGCCACCCATCTTCCTTCCTTTAAGGGCAATACTCCTCCTGACTGATTCTGACAGGTCACTTCCTGACTCCCTTGATTTACAGAAAACTCATTTGGGTAACAATTACTTTTCATGGTTTACTGATTTTTTTTTTAAGGTAAAAGGATATGGTACATATTATGCTGAGTGTACTATTGCAATTCCTTTTGAATTCATCAAGGCATCACCTTTGCCCTTGGCTGCCTTGGCCCAACAGGCTGAATTGTACACTCTTGCTTGGGCCTGCATTTTAGCCAAAGGCAAAACTACAAATATCTATACTGATAGTAGGTATACCTTTGGAGTAACTCATGATTTTGGAAAGAATGCTGCTTTTAAAGGAACTAACAACCAAACTTTTTTCATGGTCCTAAGGGATGATCCCCCAAATGATAATCAAGAAAAAATTGACCGAAGATGCACAACAATTGGCAGAAAAGGAATTATTGGTTCAATAAAAAAAAAAAAAAACCTTGACTTGGGCCAAATAATAAGCCAGTCCTGCCAGAGACTCTTGAGTTCCCATTACTGACTATTGTACATGCATTAAATCATTGGTCTACTGATAAAATGATAACTCTTATACACCAAAAAATTATTAGCAAGATATTAATAACGTTGCAAAAAGTATCTGTGTTACTAGCCCCACCTGCCTGAAATACAATTCAGGAAAAGCTGTCTTCACTGCTCCTGGACACTTTAAATCACCTAATGGAGTATTCAAGTTTTGGCAAATGAATTTTATTCAGCCTCCCCCATTTCATGGATATAAATATATGTTGGTAATGGTTTGTATGTTTTATCACTGGACTCAAGCTTTCCCTTGTAGGTAAGCTACTGCTACTTCTGTGGCTAAAATCCTACTAGAAAAGATTATCCCTACTTGGGACTTCATAGTGATCTCAAACTTCATAGTGACCAGGGAACCCACTTCACTGGTCAAGTGTTTTGTTAAATCTCAGGTCTGCCCTTTTGGAATCCATAAACTCTAACCCTGAGATAATCACAATATGCCCAATGTACAGTAAAACCTTGGCTTGTGAACATAATTCATTCCAGAAACATGCTTGTAACCCATAGCACTTGTATATCAAAGCTAATTTCCCCATAAGAAATAATGGAAACTAAGATAATTCATTCCACAACTCAAAAATATTCATATAAAAATGATTACAATACCACAATATAACACAAAATAATAAAGAAAATACAAAATATAAAGAAAAATAAACAAATTAACCTGCACTTAACTTTGAAAACCTTCATGGCTAGTGTGAGGGAGATAAGAGAGAGGAAGTTTATCGCATAGGACAACTTTCACTCTTACTAACAGAATCACTGCTATCTGTTGCCTCAATGGAATCTTTTTCTGAATGGGAGCCATTGTATACACTCGCATGGATGTTGACTACCATACAGTATTAATAAACTCTTGTCATATACTGTATATAATGTCCCTGGCAATAAGGCAGTGGAGGAAAGGGTCTATATCTGCAGACAGCCTGACCTAGAATGAAGCAAAGTATTCCTAAGCTTACTCTTGTATGGAAAAGCAAAGACTGACTATAGGTGCTTGAAGTGACAAAAAATACACCAGTGTCAGTTGTGGGCACCTTTCAACGTTCTGAAAAATCAATGATTTCTGCCAAACACCACAACCTGAGACTGAGCATCTGAGCATAGGAGATGGACCACTCACAATCCCTTACCATTGCCTCAGTTGTGATCATGTGACATTCAGCATCACATGCTACTCATATTGCAAGATACTGCTTGTTTATTGAGTTAAAATCTATTAGAAATGTTTGGTCATCTTGTGGAACAGTCACAGAACAAGTTACTCACAATCCAATGTTTTACTATACTTGGTTCCTGCTTCTTTTGATTCACAGCTGATAAATGCATCTGTTGAGGATAACCATGCTTTAGTAGAACAGTATTTCCACAGCATGATCCCAGGAGATGAAGCACACCTTGTAGCCCAGAGTTATCTGTTGGAAAAAAATATTTCTAGAAAGATTATCTTCAACCTGTTGGAAGGGCCCATATCAGGTATTATTACCCAACACTTTTTGGTTCCTCCTCCAAGGAATAGACTCTTGGATCCATGTGTCACATCTAAAGAAAGTACTAAACCCTGACTGTACCCACACACCAACTGTTGACCTGAAAACAAAGATTTTCAGGAATTGAAGCTGACAACAGCTGAAGGCAACAGCTTTGCCAATATGATTAGACTAGGCCTGTATAGCTTTATCTTACTGTTGCTTCTTAGCTTATTTCCTCCCTTTCTTTTTTTGGCCCAATCTATTGCAACAAGGGGAAATCTTTCTGACTGTTTGATCTGTTACCAGAAACTGACCTGTTATGATGTCAGAAATCCCTTGTTCTTCTCTATTTAAATATAATCTGTTCCCCTGCACCCAAGGGAAATATAAATAAGCTAATTCCTCTTTGTAAGGCTTCTAGAAGACCCCTATAGGCTTGGATAGTTCTTTGAAGAATGTCTGCTCTTCATCTTATTCTGTATAATTATTTTTAAGCTTTATACCTATTGCCTGTCAAACTTTTTGTAGAAACAACTTGCCCAATAGGGTGATGTTAACTTAGCACTTCAAGATGATCTCCAACACTTTTGACCTTGATGAAATAAAGACTTCATATAGGAAACGCCTGAGAGTTCTTTCTCCTACCCTTCCTTGTTTCTCAAATGTGGCCTTAATCATTTCCAATCTATGTACCTTCCTTCATACATGGGAAATGAAAACCAAGGAAAGCCCTTCCTGACACTGAAGGATGAAATCCTTAAATATGAAAAAAAAAAAAAGCCTGACTCTTGACCAGAGATGACTTTGAAGAAAAATCTTGATTAAAAAGGGAAAATAAGAAAATAAATACAAAAGGTCTCCAACTTATGACGGTCTAATTTCTAATTTTTTGACTTTGCAATGCCACAAAAGCAATATGCATTCAGTAGAAAACTTACTTTGAATTAATATCTTTTTTCCAGGCTTGCAGTACATAGAGCAATTCTCTCTTGTGATACTGGACAGTGGCAGCAAGCCACAGCTCCCAGTCAGCCACATAGTCACAATTATAAACAACCAATAATACACTCACAACCATTCTGTACCCATCCAACCAATCTGATTTTCACTTTCAGTACATTATTCAATAAGTTATATGAGCTATTCAATACTTTATTATAAAATATACTTTCTTTTAGATAATTTTTCCCAACAAAAGGCTAATGAAGGTTTCCTGAGTGTGTTTAACGTAGGCTAGGCTAAGCTATGAAGTTCAGTAGGTTAGGTTTATTAAGTGAATTTTGACTTACAATATTTCCAACTTTTCCAACTTATGATGGATTTATTGAGACATAACCCCATTTTAAGTCAAGAAAAATCTGTAGAGGACACATTTTAAACGAATTCAGGAAGCTCTCACACACAACCACTTAGTCCCCAAACAGAAAGACTATTTTACACACCCCAAAAAGAGGAAGGAAGAATTTCTCCTTGCCCAACAATAGCCCAGTCAATGAAAAGTCAGCAAAACAGCCCCTTCCAGTTTTCTTCTTTCCTGTATAAAAGGAAGTCTCTCTACTCTGTTCTCCAGATTTACCTATGGTTCACCATAGTTTGCTTGTCCTGAATTGCAATTCTCTGATATTCCCAAATAAACTCACATTGTTTGTAAAATAGCTGGTTCTTTCATTTATTAAGGTCAACACAAGAAATACAAAATTGATATCTATATATTGTTATGGGCTAAATTGTGTTCCCCCAAAATTCTTATGTTGAAGTCCTAACCATTGATACCTCACAATGGACTGTATTTAAATATAGGATCTTCAAAGAGGTAAATAAATTAAAATGAGATCGTTAAGGGGAGATTTAATCCAATATAACTGATATCCTTTTTTATATGAAATTTATCGTCAAATTGGTTTCCATACAACACCCAGTGCTTATCCCAACAGGTGCCTTCCTCAATGCCCATCACCCATTTTCCCCTCCCTCCCACCCCACCCCCCATCAACCCTCAGTTCATTCACAGTTTTTAACAGTCTTTCACGGTTTGTCTCCTTCCCTCCCTGTAACTTTTTTTTCCCCTTCGGCTCCCCCATGGGCTTCTGTTAAGTTTCTCAAGATCTACATAAGAGTGAAAACATATGGTATCTGACTTTCTCTGTATTACTTATTTCACTTAGCATAACACTCTCCAGTTCCATCCACATTGCTACAAAAGGCCATATTTCATTCTTTCTCAGTGACAAGTAGTATTCCATTGTGCATATAAACCACAATTTCTTTATCCATTCATCAGTTGATGGACATTTAGGCTCTTTCCATAATTTGGCTATTGTTGAAAGTGCTGCTATAAACATTGGGGTACAAGTGCCCCTATGCATCAGCACTCCTATATCCCTTGAGTAAATTCCTAGCAGTGCTATTGCCGGGTCATAGGGTAGATCTATTTTTAACTTTTTGAGGAACCTCCACACTGTTTTCCAGAGCAGCGACACCACTTTGCATTCCCACCAATAGTGCAAGAGTGTTCCCATTTCTCCACATCCTCTCCAGCATCTATAGTCTCCTGATTTGTTCATTTTAGCCACTCTGACTGGCTTGAGGTGGTATCTCAATGTGGTTTTGACTTGTATTTTTCCTGATGAGGAGTGACATTGAGCATCTTTTCATGTGCATGTTGGCCATCTGGATGTTTTCTTTAGAGAAGTGTCTATTCATGCTTTCTGCCCATTTCTTCACTGGATTCTTTGTTTTTCAGGTGTGAACTTTGGTGAGTTCTTTATAGATTTTGGATACTAGCCCTTTGTCCGATATGTCATTTGCAAATATCTTTTCCCATTCCGTCGGTAGCCTTTTAGTTTTGTTGATTGTTTCCTTTGCAGTGAAGAAGCTTTTTATCTTCATGAGGTCCCAATAGTTCATTTTTGCTTTTAATTACCTTGCCTCTGGAGATGGGTCAAGTAAGAAATTGCTGCAGCTGAGGTCAAAGAGGTTTTTTCCTGCTTTCTCCTCTAGGGTTTTGATGGTTTCCTGTCTCACATTCAGGTGTTTCATCCATTTTGAGTTTATTTTTGTGAGTGCTGTAAGAACGTGATCTAGTTTCTTTCCTCTGCATGTTGCTATCCAGTTCTGCCAGAGCCATTTGTTAAAGAGACTGTCCTTTTTCCATTGGACATTCTTTCCTGCTTTGTCAAAGATTAGTTGGCCATACATTTGTGGGTCCAATTCTGGAGTCTTTATTCTATTCCATTGGTCTATGTGTCTGTTTTTGTGCCAATACCATGCTGTCTTGATGATTACAGCTTTGTAGTAGAGGCTAAAGTCTGGGATTGTAATGCCTCCCACTTTGGTCTTCTTCTTCAAAATTACTTTGGCTATTCGGGGTCTTTTGTGGTTCCATACAAATTTTAGGATGGCTTGTTCTAGCTTTGAGAAGAATGCTGGTACAATTTTGAATGGGATTGTACTGAATGTATAGATTGTTTTGGGTAGTATTGACATTCTATTCCGACTTTCTCGAGGGTTTTTATTAAGAAAGGTTGCTGAATTTTGTCACATGCTTTTTCTGCATCAATTGACAGGATCATA
>NW_024412434.1:1606121-1649814 GCF_014898765.1 Herpailurus yagouaroundi
TTTTTTTTTTTTTTTTTTTTTGCTGGGTCTCTGTCTATTTGGGGAATCAAAGTAATGCTGGCTTCATAGAATGAGTCTGGAAGTTTTTCTTCCCTTTCTATTTTTTGGAATAGCTTGAGAAGGACAGGTATTATCTCTGCTTTAAATGTCTGGTAGAATTCCCTAGGGAAGCCATCTGGTCCTGGACTCTTATTTGTTGGGAGATTTTTGATAACTGATTCAATTTCTTTGCTGGTTATGGGTTCATTCAAATTTTCTATTTTCTATTTTCTTCCTGTTTGAGTTTTGGAAGTATGTGGTGCTTAGGAATTTGTCCATTTCTTCCAGCTTGTCCAGTTTCTTGGCATATAATTTCTCATAGTATTCCCTGATAATTGCTTGTATTTCTGAGGGATTGGTTGTAATAATTCCATTTCAATTCATGATTTTATCTATCTGGGTCCTCTCCCTTTTATTTTTGAGAAGCCTGGCTAGATGTTTATCCATTTTGTTTATTTTTTCAGAAAACCAACTCTTGGTTTCCTTGATCTGCTCTATTGGTTTTTTAGATTCTATATTGTTTATTTCTGCTCTGATCTTTATTATTTCTCTTCTTCTGCTGGGTTTAGGCTTCCTTTGTTGTTCTGCTTCTATTTCCTTTAGGTGTGCTGTTAGATTTTGTATTTGGGATTTTTCTTGTTTCTTGAGATAGGCCTGGATTGCAATGTATTTTCCTCTCAGGACTGCCTTTGCTGCATCCCAAAGCGTTTGGATTGTTGTATTTTCGTTTTCATTTGTTTCCATATATTTTTTAATTTCTTCTCTAATTGCCTGGTTGACCCATTCATTCTTTAGAGGGTGTTCTTTAACCTCCATGCTTTTGGAGATTTTCCAGACATTTTCCTGTGTTTGATTTCAAGTTTCATAGCATTGTGGTCTGAAAGCATGCATGGTATGATCTCAATTCTTTTATACTTATTAAGGGCTGTTTGTGACCCAGTATGTGATCTATCTTGGAGAATGTTCCATGTGCACTCAACATGTGTTCTCTTGTTTTGGGATGCAGAGTTCTAAATATATCTGTCAAGTCCATCTGATCCAATGTATCATTCAGGGCCCTTGTTTCTTTATTGACCGTGTGTCTAGATGATCTATCCATTTATGTAAGTGGAGTATTAAAAGTCCCCTGCAATTACCACATTCTTATCAATAAGGTTGCTATGTTTGTGAGCAATTGTCTTATATATTTGAGGGCTCCTGTATTTGGCGCATAGACATTTATAATTGTTAGTTCTTCCTGATGGATAGACCCGGTGATTATTATATAATGCCCTTCTTCATCTCTTGTTACAGCGTTTAATTTAAAGTCTCGTTTGTCTGATATAAGTATGGCTACTCCAGCTTTCTTTTGACTTCCAGTAGCATGATAGATAGTTCTCCATCCCCTCACTCTCAATCTGAAAGTGCCCTCAGGTCTAAAATGAGTCTCTTGTAGACAGGAAATAGGTGGATCTAGTTTTTTTTATCCATTCTGATACCCTATGTCTTTTGGTTGACGCATTTAGTCCATTTACATTCAGTGTTATTATAGAAAGATATGGGTTTAGAGTCATTGTGATGTCTGTAGGTTTCATGCTTGTAGCGATGTCTCTGGTACTTTGTCTCACAGCATCCCCCTTAGGATCCCTTGTAGGGCTGGTTTAGTGATGATGAATTCCTTCAGTTTTTGTTTGGGAAAACCTTTATCTCTCCCTCTATTCTGAATGGCTTACTGGATTCTCGGCTGCATATTTTTTCTGTTCATCACATTGAAGATTTCCTGCCATTCCTTTCTGACCTGCCAAGTTTCAGTAGATAGGTCTGCCACTACTCTTATGTGTCTACCTTTGTAAGTTAGAGCCTGTTTATTCCTACCTGCTTTCAGAATTTTCTCTTTATCCTTGTATTTTGCCAGTTTCACTATGATATGTTGTGCAGAAGATCAATTCAAGTTACATCTGAAGTGAGTTGTCTGTGCCTCTTGGATTTCAATGCTTTTTTTCCTTCCCCAGGTCAGGGAAGTTCTCAGCTATGATTTGTTCAAGTACACATTCAGCCCCTTTCTCTTCTTCTTCTGGAATTCCTATGCTACGGATATTGTTCCATTTGATTTCATCACTTAGTTCTCTAATTCTCCCCTCATACTCCTGGATTTTTTTATCTCTCTTTTTCTCAGCTTCCTCTTTTCCCATAAGTGTATCTTCTAATTCACCTATTCTCTCCTCTGCCTCTTCAATCTGTGCTATGTCCACCTGCATTTTATTTTGCACCTCAGCATTTTTTAATTCCTCATGACTATTTTTTAGTCCCTTGATCTCTGTAGCAATAGATTCCCTGTTGTCTTCTCTGCTTTTTTCAAGCCCAGAGATTAATTTTATGAGTATTATTCTAAATTCTTGTTCTGTTATATTGCTTAAATAGGTTTTGATCAATTCATTAGCTGTCGCTACTTCCTGGAGTTTCTTCTGAAGAGAATTCTTCCATTTCATCATTTTGGCTAGTCCCTGCAGTAGCTCCAAACTGCAGGGCACTTCCCTTATGCTGTCTGGAGAAACTTGTGTTGGTGGGGGGGGGGGCCGCAGTCAGACCCCATGTCTGCCCCCAGCCCACCGCTGGGGCCACAGTCAGACTGGTATGTACCTTATCTTCCCTTCTCCCAGGGGCAGGACTCACTGTAGAGTGGTGTGGCCCCTGTCTGGGATGCCTGCACCCAGCCAGGCTTGTGGTGCTGCTTCAATGGGATCTGGCCAAGGGAGTATTAGCTCGGGTGGATCTGCAACGTGCACAGGGCTGGGAGGGGCAGGCTTAGCTAGCTTTGCCCTCAGTGGTCTCCTGTGGGAGGGGCCCTGCAGCACCGGGAGGGAGGCAGACCTGTCGGAGGGATCAATCTACAGAAGCACAGCATTGGGTGGCTGCACAGTGCAAGCAAGTTTGGTGACAGGAACTGGTTCCCTTTGGAATTTCAGCTGGGGGATGGGAGAGGGAAATGGCGCTTGCCAGCACCTTTGTTCCCCTGCCAAGCTCTGTCCCTCCAGGCCTCAACAACTCTCCCTCCCAGCATCCTTTTGCCCTCCCCACTCTCTGAGAGCAGAGCTGTTGACTTTTAACATTCCAGATGTTAAGTCCCACTGGTTGTCAGAACTCATGCAGTCTGGCCCCTCTGCTTTTGCAAGCCAGACTTTGGGGGCTCTGCCTTGCCTGGCAGGCTACTCCTCCACCTGCCAGCTCCCTCCTGCCAGTCCATGTAGCACACACCACCTCTCTGCCCTTCCTACTCTCTTCCGTGGGCCTCTTGTCTACGCTTGGCTCTGGAGAGTCCATTCTGCTAGTCTTCCAGTGGTTTTCTGGGTTATTTAGGCTGATGTGGGTGGAATCTAAGCAATCAGCTGGACGAGGTGAGCCCACCGTCCTCCTACACCGCCATCTTTCTCACCTATATCCTTAAAAGAAGAAGAAATTTGGACACAAACAGGTACAGAGGAATTAGTATGTGAAGACACAGGGAGAAGGTAGCCATCTATAAGCCAAAGAGAGAAACTTTAGAAGACAATGTTACAGCCCTAGCAAATTTATGTGATTTTATTATGTTTCAATAGGCCATACAGATATATTTTATCTGTGAAATTTGTCTAGATTTTTAAAAATGGGCAATAATAAGTGTCTGCTCTATTTTGGATGAGCACTGAATTGGAAGACCTTGATCTATCACCATCCAGCTGTATGATCCTAAAAAAATCACTTAATCTCTCTAACCTTCCATTTACTTACAGATTGACTGAGGAGCTGTTAAACTAGATGAACATTTTTCAAACTGTGTTGAGCAGAATTCTGGGGTTTCAGAAAAGTGCCCCAAGAACTGCCTGGAAAAGCAAGAGTAGTTCCACCTCTCCCTCTTTTCTCTTATGGGTTTGGCATAAAAATGTAAGAATTCATTCTTAATGAGGAAAGTTAAATACAATTCCATTAGCCTACAGAAGTATCTCCATTTGTTAGTTCTGCATTTATAATATTCAAGTATTCGAAACGAAGGTGCAAGTTAATGAACCTTGAGAATATACATCATAACGTTGCATAGGATTTCTCATCACTATTGAAATTCTGGCCTAGATGATTCCTTGTCATGGAAGGCTGTGTATTATAGAATATTTAGTGTCATCCCAGTAGCAACCAGTGCCACCCTGTTATGACAACCAAAAAAATGTCTCCAGATATCACCAATGTCCTTTGGGGAGTCAAAATTGCCCCGGGCTGAGAATCAAATCTCATAATCTCAAATCTCCTCACAACCCATTAAAAGAGACCAGGAAGATGTGATCTCAGCCCATGATTCTCAAATATACTATCATGCACTTGGAACCAATGAGCATCTCCCACAAGTAAAAGAAAACAGAGACAAAGAACAAAAGAGTGTTCAGCTACTATGTTTCTTCTTTGATCAGGGGAAGTTGACATGTGAACAGTTGCCATACTCGTCACTTAAAGAAAAGTCAGTAAGGAAACTGCATTGCCCCAGACGGGCTGACCTCACCACCTCCCAATCTGCAGGTTCTCACAGAGCTATGCTCATGTATAAGGGCCCTGAGCTCAGGGTTTATTGCTCTGCTGTCTCTGTCCTTAAATTCTTTACAGAATTGTCCTTAAAATCTTAGAATTTGTATTTTGTAAGTGAAGCCCCATGAGACAATGAGGCATGGTCTTCCTCTCCCTGACTCCCTACCTCTCTGGGACTAGTTAGCCTCCCCCTTTCCACTCCTGCCTCACAGGTGCATATCAAGGCCAGGCAAATCAGTGGCCATCCACACCTTATGCTGGCATAGTCAGGCGCAGAATTTGGCAGGGACCTCTTGCCAACCCCAATCCAGGCATAAGTGTGCCCACTGCAGAAGATGTAGTTCCTTAGCAGTTTGGTGGCACAGTTGGGGATCAACCACCTTCTGTAATTTGGGAATGCAGGCATGGGAAGAAGCAACTAATCTCCCTGTCCCCTGAGAAAACCAGACATATTTACTTTGCAAATTTTATAGTCAGACCTGCACCCAAAAACAGAAAACTAGAGTTTCTCTACCCATGTCCACAAGATACTTGGAAGTGTCCTGCAATCTCTTAGAAAGTAAAACTGAGCACTAAACTAGGTCAGGGCTACCCAGAGGATACTAAGGCTTGCTCTACAATCCACCACCATACATAAGAGCAGCCTGCAAGAGGTTAGGTCCATAGGTGTGGAAACACAAGATGCCTATCAAGACCATCCAGGCCCAGTGGCAGTGAGCACCAGACTATGGAGAGGAGAGTGCCTGCCCAGGTACTACTTGTGCACCCAAAGGGAACTGGAAATTTGGTAATGTGAATTGACTTCTGGGCTGACTACTTGGAACCTACACATGGAATGGATGGGCTGAGGGTTTGCTCTTTACCAGACTCTTGGGTCTTGGTTTTCTTGATCACTTGGTGAGTTTTATCTGCCTTGGGGTTACTGCTTCCTTGTTTCTATCTCACCTTCACTCTCCTGACTTTTTTAATCTCTCCCTATTCCTTTCATCTCCTTCAAGGGCCCTGCTTCTCTGCTCCCTCTTGAAATGTTTGGGTTCCTAGGTCTCTTCTCTTCTTACATTGTGGTCTATCTGTACAATCTCCTTGGCATCATGGCGTCAAACACCATTTCCATGGTGGACTTGGGAGTCCTTGTTCCAGCTGCATAATGTGCAATTCTCAGTGCAAAATGAAAATGTGGGCCCCTTGTCCAAAAAACAGGACAAGGTGCTGGTAAAGGTTCTAAAAGAGAAAACTTTTCTTTTGCATGGTCATTCTTTATTTGGCATGATAGGTTTCATAATGTCACTCTAAAGAAAAATTAAAATTCTGAATTATTGCATTTACCATCATCTGTATATTGTACAGTGCCAGTTTTAAATATAAATATAGGAGTATTTAACTCCCATGCGATGTCATAAATTTCATAAATTTCATAACTGACATTTCATAGTTTACACAGCATATACATGCATTACCAAAACAGTAGAAACACTGCACAAAATTAATTCTACTGTTTATTTCACTTCTTGATAGTCTGACCAACATTATCTACCTTTATCTTACCAATAAGTAAAGACTTAATGGAAAAGGATTTATGGGTCCCCCCATCTTTCTCTTTCCTTCTTTCCTTCCTTTATAGTGCATTTGGCTAATTATGGGAATTAACACAAGTAGGAATGGATATGATAGGGCTCCTTGGTCATTTCTGTTTCTTGGAACGCCATTGCATTCTTTCTGTGTTCAAAGTAGGTTCTAGTTTGAATAAAAAGAGCAGCCTCTCAGTGATATCAGCACCTCTACTGAACACCCACACACTGTGGGTCTGACAGAATCCTGTGCTCTAGGAAAATCAAAAATGGTACATGTCAATGAGGCAAGTAAGAACCATGGAGCACATGCAGATCATGGGATCTCCTCTTCTCATATGCTCCATTGTCCCATCAGATTTCACAAGCCCCAAGATACATTGGTAAGAATTTCACTATTCTACCCCTAACTGCATTGCTGTGCAACCTTTTTTCCTAGCTAATTAAATAATTTATTCTGTTTCCTGGGAACCATAATTAACAAGGCTGATGGTTTTCAAAAACATTCTTTTCCCTGTAAGTACTTAGTAATGTTCCATAAACCAAGAACATGCTTGCTTTTCCTCGCCTCTGTGTCCCCTGGAACCTGGTAAACTGTCTGGAATATAATAGGTCCTCAATAAATATAAATGAATGAATGAATGAATGAGACCCACCCCCCAATGCCAATTTTTACTTTTTAGGAAATTCTTTAGTGTCCTGTGGAAAAAAAGCAGGGAAAACTAAGACACAAAATTATTTTTATATTTGGCTCAAAAAAAGCATCAATGGCAAAGCCAAAAATAATAGACATTTATTTAATCCCCACACGGAAGAGAAGGAAAAAAATGCCTATGAAAATAAATCTTGTGAATGCTTTAATTTTCTGCCAAAGTCAGGAGATATACCAATGAGCTGGATTACCACAAGGTAAAGAATGCACTCATCTCTGGGATCAGAGCAATCTCTGCATCATGTTAGAACTAGCATCATGGTGTTATAGTGATGAACTATATTAAACTGTTGCAACCGAAATTAATTGACCATTTTCTGTAACAAAATGCTCTACATGTTACTAAAGCCCAGGCAAAACAAAAAACAAAACAAACAAAAAAAAAACCACGTAGTTGGAGTTCCACAAGGAAATTCTTACTGCAGAAGGGCAGAACCATCATCAAGTTCTGAACTGGAATAGTCATAATATTTTGTACAATTTCTAAATGGTAAAAGGGTCATTTTATAGGTGAATAATTATAAGCACTGTTTGTTTTACCCTGGGAATTTTCCAAAAGGCTATTAACGAGCACAGCGCATTTTCCCATTATCATTAAATTGACTGATGTTGGTTATGCAGCAATAGGTCAATGCTGAATTAACTCCAAAAGCAAACTTTTCACTGAAAAGGGAGGCCATGTAATCACTGCCCATCTTATGTTCTTTTCTAAAGAAAGGCAACAAAAGAAATGGAGTTTCCTAGGGTCCAAGTTCACCAATGACTAGACCAAGACTACAAATTATATTGAAGCAGCTACTTTAAAAATGAAGTAATTCCATGGGGCGCCTGGGTGGCGCAGTCGGTTAAGCGTCCGACTTCAGTCAGGTCGCGATCTCGCGGTCCGTGAGTTCCAGCCCCGCGTCAGGCTCTGGGCTGATGGCTCGGAGCCTGGCGCCTGTTTCCGATTCTGTGTCTCCCTCTCTCTCTGCCCCTCCCCCGTTCATGCTCTGTCTCTCTTTGTCCCAAAATAAATAAAAAACGTTGAAAAAAAATTAAAAAAAAAAATGAAGTAATTCCTCATACACCATGAACATGTGACCTGCTCTGAGTCTAAAAATAGCAAACACATTTTTTGCATGCAATACCAAAATATTCCTGGTAAATAATGTTTTGAAAATTGACACCCTGGACTCATTTCAGCTGCTTTTTAGTACCTAAAAAGTAGATAAAGCTCAGTAGTACACCAAAAGGATAAAGTTGAATACAATGATCAGAATATACAAAATAGTTGCTCACAGAAAATAGTGCCAGAGAGGACTGAAATCACAAGTCCTTGGACACCTGGGTGGCTCAGTCGGTTGAGCTTCTTCTGACTTACGCTCAGGTCATGATTTCATGGTTCATGAGTTCGAGCCCCACGTGGGCCTCTGTGCTGACAGCTCAGAGCCTGGCGCTTGCTTCAGATTCTGTCTCCCTCTCTCTCTGCCCCCACTAACACTCTGACACTCTTCCTCTCTCCCTCTCTCTCTCTCTCTCTCTCTCGCACACACACACACAAATAAATAAACATTAATAAAAATTTTTAAAGAAGAAAAGAAAACACACGTACTCTCAGCTACTTTTCATCCAACATGGCTCATTTGAAATGTGTTGGTAACTCATTAAGGACAAATAATTCTGCCATTTCATATGTACACCAGGCATTACATGCAGTAACTACAAACAAAAAATATTTATCAAATTTTACTTCTGCTCATCACCACAAAAATGAATCTCCTATGTAAAGATTCCTCTGATGAGAAATAGAAACCTGACACAAAGTAGTTCCAACAACAAGTTTTTTTTTGCTAAATTTTATATTACAAAAAGAGTTCAGAAGTAAGGAGATTGACTTCCAGATTGACTCAGCAGCCTAACAATAGTGTCAAGTATCTGATTGCTTTATATTTCTTCATTTTTTTAACCCTCAGTAGTAATTGTAACTGGTAATTATTATTGGCATCCTATCCACACATAACAGTCTACAGGAAAAAAAGGAAAAACAACTCTTTTCTTTTTTTTAAGGGGAAGAAAACCTTTCCCAGATGTCCTCCAACAGACTTATCTTTTTCTATATTGGTTCACAGGCCACAGTGGTCTCAATGTTTGTATTCCCCCAAATTTCATATGTTAAATTCTAACATCCAAGTGATGGTATTAAGAGGTAGGGCCCTTGGGAGCTGTCCCCCATGGGTAGGATTAGTGCCTTATAAAAGAGGACCCAGAGATCTTGCTTGCCCCTTCCACCATGTGAGGGCACAGCATGAAGTCTGTGACTCAGAAGAGTGCTCTCACCCAGCTTCTAGACTCCAGAACTGTGAGAAATAAAATTCTATCATTAAGAAGCCATCCAGTCTGTTGTATTTTGTCATAACAGCTTGAGCAGACTAAGACACAGGCCTTCCCTAAACCAAGAACTAGAATCTGACCTTATCAGATTTATTTTCTGGGGCTGTATTTGGTGATAAAGTGTCACCCACAAGGAGCAAAACAGGTAAAGCATTGCTTCCCCATCTGGCATTTCCTTGAGAAAGTTTGAAACCCTGGGACAGGATAGATCCACAGATGGAAGGAGCTAAGTTCCTTAATATCCCTGCTGGCCAGGAACACCTGCATCAGACTTCTAGTATGTTGTGTTACCAAAATTTGGGTGGTTATTTGTCGCAGCAGCTAATGCTAGGGCATTTATGAGGGATTCCTGAGGCAACACAAATTTATTGAGAATAACTAAACTCATATTCAGGAATTGGGGTAACAGAAAATGCACTCTATGTCAGTTATAGTCAATGTCCCCTAAAGAATTTATAGCAGATGTCTGTTTCCAGTTCTCTCAGGAAAGAGCCTTGAAACACCTTCAGGGTGGCCAAAGACTGATTCCATGTCCTGTGGCCTTTTTGGAATCTCTACTCCTTGATTTAGGGAGCCTGGTACTTGGTTGGTCTTGGGCTTTGCATATGCTCATGCTCCATATGTGCTTAATGGATTTCTACAGAAGCCTCTGCTCTCCCCTAATACCTTTGAGAAATTCTGAGCATGAACCTGTATTGCTGTAGCTGACTGTCTAACAGGGAATGTAATGTTGATGTATCCACTACCAAATCAAACTCAGCCTGTGGTAATGGGCAGGAGACAGAGAGCATAGCAGACCTGCTGGGGAACATGATGTGGGATGGTTAACATCATTTTCTAGAGAAGACTTGTTGTCTGCTTAACGTTGGAAACTAAAACTGGTCCTCCAATTCTTGCAGCACTGACCTATCAAGGACTCTCATGCATCTTTCTGTACAAGTCACATGAGATGGTTATTATTTATTCACATCCTACCCAGATTTCTCTAATTTATAACTTCATGAAAATCATACTCTGGGATACATGCAGATTAAAACTGAATAAGGCAAAAATGTGGAGTTTAGGTAATTTATTTTGGAGAACACATATTTTGAAAATTGAATTAAAACATTCACGGACATTTTCCTCAGCTTTGGTGAGACTATATCCCAAGAAGAATAGGCACAAGAATGGTTTTTAACCTTTCAGAAGCCCTGAAGTGAATGAAAATTCTTCAAAGCAAAATGAGTATATTATTCTTTCTTTTATTCTATTCCTGTATCAAAACCAAAGGTTGAAGGGGAGCAAAAGGGTAGAGGGTATTGGAATGCACAAATTTTTATCCAGTTTGTTGATGAAGGCTTTGTGAAATACGTAGAGTTTTAGGAGTTTGGGTAATGACACAGAGAAAAAATTAAGCACATCAAGGTGAAGGTGGTAACTCAAGAGTAAGATGTCCTGACCCAGACAAAGTTCAGAGATGAAACATAATGAATAAATACAAAAGCCAATTTTATTTTCCTTCATCCATTCAATCAGAAGTCTGGATTCAGAGCTAGACACAAACACCTCTTTTCTGAATTTATAAAATCTATCTTATGCCAAAATCCTGATTCTCACTACAGTTTACCATAAACTGTTTATCTCTTTAGCAACAAAATGTAGCAACAAGATATAACAACAAGACATAGATTTTCTTCTAAACTGCTATTATTCAGCTAGTTCATACTTCCATCTAAAGTTGAATTAGAAAATAATACTCATAATGATTTCTGAAAAATTCAAGAATAAAGAATATTTAAAGGAAAAAAAGCAGAAAATTTAGGTTTTCTTGTTTCAAAAGCAACCTTGATGGAAGAAGAAATTAATTTGTAACAAAAATATAAGTTCACCAAATGAATAAAGCTCTAAAACAAATAGATATATATACATCTTTTTGATCTATGATTTAGGCCAAAAGATCCAAAGCAACTCACTGCCCTTAGCAGTTCCCCTAATTTGCCATAATCATCTCACTTGGGCACGTCAGCATGAGATGCCAGGAAGAACCATGGAAGGTTTCTATTTCAACCCCATTATTTTGCAGATAAGGAACCAAAGATCCAATGACTTCCCCCAAAATAAATTGGGTACTTCACAGCACCTTGGCAAGAACTGCAATTCGGGGTCTTCCCACTACAATAAACTTTGCACTCCTGGAAAGACATTCCTCAGTCAGAAAAAAAAAATACCCAGATGTCATCACCAGGAGATTTTCAAATTAGTGGATATTATCTGAGGGAAAGATAAGTGAGATAGTAGGATTTTGATCAATTTGCTGGAACAATGTTTACTTTTTTTCTGGATAAAGTCTTGCAGTGGGTCCACTTGTTAGGAATTTGTTTAGTAAAACAGATTCTCAATCTACTTTTGAAAACATAGTCCAGTTCTTTTAAGCAAAATAAATGCAAATCTGCACCAAAGTTCATTTTTATCTTATGAACTGAAATATATTATCCTTGTCTTTCATAAGAATTTGTGTGTCTGGATCACTTCCTTCAGAAATCATCAAGATGTAGTAAATGGGGCTCACACATGAATACCATTGTGTTTCTAATTCCATCAGCAACTTTATATGTACAAAACTTGTGGTCTGAAGCTGAGAATTTTGCCTTTAATTTTCTATTTCCACATAATTATTAAATATGCAGCCTCAAAACATGCAAATTTATACTACTGAATGGAGAGAAAAAATGTTGCTAAAAATGCTGCAAAACTGGGGAAGAAAAAGAAAAAGTTTGTTTTAATAGCTTTTGCACATTGCAATTTGCTGCATCTTCTGAACAAATATTTATGGAAACATAATCAAGACTTTTTCAAACTTCCTGCTTCCTTTTTGACATTCTTTTCCAATGTCGTCATAATAAATTTAGCATTACATTCATTTTTCCACCTTGCCTTTTATTTAAAAACCATCTGAATATACATAAAGCAAAATCAGGTTGATATTATTGAATTTAATATTTGTGAGTTCAAATAAAAATAATCACTGGTTCAACAAAAACTACAAGATGTAGACATTTTATGGATGTCAATTATAGGAAATACTGTAAAACAAGACACAGAAACTGGATAAATCACACCATTATTTAAATTACTTTAGCAGTTCGTCTGAGCACATGAAAAAAAATCTGTAATCAACCACAAGCTGACAAATATAAGATTTACAAAAGGTAAATATTAAGAGCAATGTGAATATATCATCTCTTTGTAATCCAGTAAGAATTATTTTCATAATAGACGAGTAATTGTATATGGAGACTTTGGAATTTTGTTTGTTTAAAATACTGCAATTCCTTCCCTACTTCTGTCAAAAATATATTACCCTCTCCCTAAATTAACTACTCTACTCTACCCCTTACCTTTTTCTCTGAATCCAACAAAAGAATATTATTATGAAATGGGGGGGGGGGGGATTCATGAAAGCTGAAAATAAGGGAGATAGGGAAAAAGAAAGAAAAGGAAAAAGAAAGAAAAGGAAAAACCCCAAATCTAAGAGACTCTTTATAGTTAACTTTCAATGCTCAATCTAATTTGCTTAGCTATTATGACAGTAAGTGACCCATTGGATCCTGCACAGTCAACCTAAAATGACCATTTTGTGATAGATGCATTAATAGCTAATCTGATTGACCACGTTGATTGGCCCTAGAGAAACATTTACTGAGCTAAAACAAGTCCTGGGCTTATGTATTTATGAGTCCATAAGGAATACTCAGTTTCACTTGGCAACATTAAATGGAAAAAGAATATTATTGAGAAGGTCAGCAATCAAGCAAATGAACATCTAGAATTTTGATTTCTCTTGCCAACCACTTAACTCATTCCCTCCCTTCATAAATATTGAAACTTTATACAGAATAAGCAGTCAGCTTGGCCCATGGGGACTTTCTATCATTCCTTAAAGGTACTTTGGTACCAACTATACACAAATGTTTCTTTGCAGTCAGAAGATTAACAACCCTACCTTGGATCCTCTTGTTTCTCTAGCTTTAATGTTCTTCATGTTTATTTTGTAAATTGACCCAATTTCTTGAGTATTCACACCCATTTCCTTCTTCTCTATGGGGATTATTTCTAGCCTTCTTTGATGATCTATGCCAGTGGCCCTCAACTAGGGTAATTTGGCACCCCAGGGGATATCTAACATTGTCTAGAGACGCCACTGGTGTCACAACTTAGGCAGTGGAGGGTGGGGCGTTGCTCCTGGTACCTAAAGGGTAGAGGCCAAAGATGCTGCTAACCACCTTACTCTACAAAGGAAAACCCTCCCAACAGGGAATTTGTCCCAAAGCTCAATAGTGCCAATGTTGAGAAACCTTGACCTATAGGATGTCTTTCATCCAGCCTTTGAGACCAATAAGTGTGGTCTCAAAGCACACTCTGCCTTGGCCTTCCTAGAAAGACAGCCCAAATCTCTCTCTTCTTCTTCATCAACATATAAACTGGATTTAAAGTCATGAGGCTGCGTGAGTTGTCCTGGGAAATGAGTATAGATAGCACTTTTTAAATTGTTTTAAGAGGTCCAAGAACTGAGTCCTGGGCTACTCCAGCAAGTAGAGGTTAAATAGATGAGGAGGATCCAACAAAGGAGGCTGAGAAGGGAGGTCAGGAGGTTGGGAGGAGGCCAGGGCAATGGTGTCCTGGAAGCCAAGGGTAGACAATGTTCCAGCACAGAGTGATCAACTGAGCCAGTGCTTAAGTCAGTAAAGATGAGGACTGAAAAGTGGCCAGTGGATACCATTCGGCGGAGCCATGAATGACTTTAGTTATAGCAGTTTGATAAAGCAGCAGGGGCAGAAGCCTAATTGGAAAGTGTTCAAGAGAACACATAGGTGAAAATTGGGGAGGGTATACACAAACTTCAAGGAGAAGAACTCTGCTCCCATCCTGCAGTTATTTTTGCTTGCCCTTTAGTTACTTTTCCTTTTTTTTTATTTTTTAATGTTTATTTATTTATTTTGAAAGAGACAGAGAGCATGAGCAGGGGAGGGGCAGAGAAAGAGAGAAAATCCCAAACTGGTTCTGCACTGTCAGCATAGAGCCCGATGTGGGGCTCTATCCCACAAACCATGAGACTGAACCATGCACTGAAATCAAGAGTCAGACACTTAACTGAGTGAGCTACCCAGGCATCCTACCCTTTAGTTACTTTTAGGAGATAATTTTTCCCCATCAATTATTTCAGAAGTGTCTCCCATAGATGATATCTTTGATTTGGCCTTATACTTTGAAAAGCTCTTTCCCAATTACAGCAAAACAAAAGATATTTTTAAAACCCTGCTATGACCCAATGACTTAAGGAATATTTCCAGATTTCATATCATAACCTTCATGCTGAATCCCCCTTGCTGTCATGTGACCTTGATATCTCTCTGGTTGACTTGTATCTGCATCCTGCTTCAATGTCTAGCCTCTTAGAATAACACTTTGTTTGGACTTCGCCTACATTTATGTTTTAATTTCTTATCCCAGATTTTTATCTCTTGGGTTATAACCAGCTCCTGACTCTACAACATGTGGACTAAGCCATCCCAAAATCAGGCTTCAAGGTGTCCCAACCCTAATACAAGTTCCTTTACTTCCAGGCCTTTTACAATTAAATATTACAATTAAATATTATTTTAACTTAATTCCAGACCACAAATCTTTTAATAAAATATATCTCTCACTTTGGATCTCTTATGATTGTTTGATTTGATCTTATTTGTATCATCTTACTTTATACTTACTTTAATAGTGTTTCTTAGAGGTTTTTTTGTTTGGGGTGTGTGTGTGTGTGTGTGTGTGTGTGTGTGTAGACTGTACAAGTTGCTTTTCTTCTACAATGATTCAGAAGGTAGAAATTCTGTTTTTAATTCTTATGATGGCAACCAAGTTTGCCAAAATAATTATGAAATATGCATTTAATTATCAATAGCAATAACAAAGTAATTTTTATTGAAGTATAATTGATATGCAAAATTCTATTGTGTGTATATCCTACTGATTTGATATTTTTATGCATTACAAAATAATCTCCATAAGTTTAGTTACTATTTGTCATCATGCAAAGTTGTTACAATATTACTGACTCTACTGTACATTTTATCCCCATGACTTACTTATTGGAGGCTTGTACTTCTTAATCCCTTCACCTATTTCTCCCGCCCCAATCCCTGCCTTTCTGTAACCAACAGTTTGTTTCTTGTATCTATAAGTCTATTGCTGTTTTGGTTTTTGGTTTGTTTGTTTTGTTTTTTAGATTTGACATATAAGTGAAATCATATGGTATTTGTATTTCTCTGACTTATTTCACTTAACATAATATCCTCTAGGTCCATCCATGTGGTTGCAAATGGCAAGATATCATTCTTTTTTATGATTAATATTCCATTATACACATACACACACACACACACACATACACACACACACACACACACACACACACACACCACATCTCCTCTATCCATTCATCTATAAATGGACACACTTAGGTTGCTTCTGTATATTAGCTATTGTAAATAATGCTGCAATGAACATACAGGTGCATGTACATCTTGGAATTAGTGTCTTCATTTTCTTCAAATAAATATCCAGAAGTGGAATTACTATATCATATGGTAACTCTATTTTTAATTTTTGGAGGAAGCCACATACTGTTTTCAATAGTGGTTGTACTAGTTTACATTCCCACCAACAATGTAAAAGGGTTTCCTTCTCTCCTCATCCTTTGTTTTTTATCTTTATGATAATAGCCAATCTGATAGGGGTGAGGTGATATCTCATTGTGGTTTTGATTTGCAATTCCCTGATGATTAGCAATGTTCAGAATCTTTTCATGTGCCTGTTGGCCATCTGTATGCCTTCTTTGCAAAAAATGTCTATTCAATGTCCTCTACCCATTTGTTTTCATTTGTTTTGTTTGATATTGTAGAAGTTCTTTATATATTTTGGATATTAGCCCCTTATCAGATATATGATTTACAAATATCTTCTCCCATTCAGTAGATTGCCTTTCATTTTGTTGATTGTTTTCCTTCACTGGGCAAATGCTTTTAGTTTAATGTAATGCCATTTGTTTATTTTATTTTTTGTTGCCTTTGCCCAAGGAGACTGGCCCAAAAAAAACTATTGCTAAGATCAGTGGCAAAAAGCTTACTGACTATGTTTTCTTCTAGGATTTTAATGGTTTCAAATATTTCATTTAGGTTTTTAATCCATTTTGAGTTTATTTTTATGTATGATATAAAAAAGTGGCTCAGTTTCATTCTTTTGCATGTTGCTGCACAGTTTTCAAACACCATTTATTGAAGATGCTGTCTTTATCCCATTGTATACTCTTGCATCCTTTGTCATAGATTAATTGACAATATAGTTTGGGTTTATTTCTGAGCTCTCTGTTCTGTTCCATTGGTCTGTGTGTTTGTTTTCATGCCAGTACCATACTGTTTTGATTACTACAGCTTTGTAGTATAGTTTGAAGTCTGGGGGTATAATACCCCCTTCTTTGTTCTTCTTTCTTAAGATTGCTTTGGCTATTCAGGGTCTTCTGTGGTTCCATACAAATTTTAGGATTCTTTGCTACAGTTGCATGAAAAATGCTATTGGCATTTTTATGAGGATTCCATTGAATCTATAGACTGCTTTGAGTAGTATAGACATTTTGACAATATTAATTCTTCCAATCCTTGCACACAGCATATTTTTCTTCAATTGTATTATCTTCCATTTCTTTTATCAATGTCTTATGACATTGATTTCAGAGAAAAGGACTTTTACTTCCTTACTTAAATTTGTTCCTAAGTAATTCATTACCTTTTTGTAATTCTAAATGGAATTATTTCTTAATTTCTCTTTCTGATAGCTCATAGTTAGTGTATAGAAACACAACTGATTTCTGTATATTGATTTCGTATCCTGTGACTTTATGGAATTTATTTATTAGTTCTAATATTTTTTTGGTGGAGCCTTTAGGGTTCCCTATATATAGTATTGTGTCCTCAGAAAATAGTGGTAGTTTTACTGCTTCCTATCCAATTTGGAGGGGGCGGGATTGTTTGTTTTTGGTTTGGGGGTCTTTTTGCCTAATTGCTGTGTCTAGGAATTCTAATGCTATGTTGAATAAAAGAGACAAAAGTGGGCCTCCTTGCCTCATCCCTGATCTTAGAAAAAAAGCTTTCTGTTTTTCATCCTCCAGAATATTAGCTGTGGGTTTGTTGAATACAGCATTTATTATGTTAAGGTATATTCTTTCTATACCTACTTTGTTAAGAGTTTTTAATCATTAAATGGATACTGAATTTTGTCAAATGCTTCTCTGCACCTATTAAGATGATCATACAATTTCTATTCTTTGTTTTCTTAATACAGTATATAGTAAAAGCAACATTTTTTGGTGTTTATATAAGCTGGAACTTTTGTACCACTCCACCATCCAACACAACCTTTATCAGTTTTACGATATGATTTTATGATATGAAATATAGATTGTTTCTTTAAAATATCTTTGTATATATAATTCTTATTTGTAATTAGCTACTTTTCTGCAGTTAACTTTCAGTTCTTTTCAGCTAAAGTTCTTTTAAAAAATGGTTTGTTATTTATTTTGAGAGAGAGAGATTGCATGAGTGAGCAAGGGAGGGACAGAGGTCCTCTGTGCTGTCAGCACACAGCCCGACGCGGGGCCTGATCTCACAAACCATGAGATCATGACCTGAGCTGAAATCAACAGTCAGGCACTTACCTGACTGAGCCACCCAGGTGCCCCCCAACTAAAGTTCTTAATTTTGTTTATTTTTCATTGTTATAGGAAATGTTTTTGACTAGTTTATGTAGGTAAGGTAGTTGGATATTTCCTGGATAACTTCACTTTTTAATTAAAAATTTTATTGATATAATTGTAAGGTCACATGCAGTTGTAAAAAATAATACAGACTAATTCTATATTCCATTTACCTAGTTTCCTCAGTTGTAATATTTTGCAAAATGATATCACAACCAGGATTTTTATATTGATAAAACCTACCAATCTTATTCCAATTTCCCCAGTTTTACTTGTATCTCTGAGTGTGCACATGTGCACACTATACAATTTTGTCACTTGTGTAGATTTGTGTATTCACCACCACCATCAAAATATTGAACCGCTCCATCATAGCAAGGATCACTACAGTTGCCGTTTTAAATCACACTATCTGACTCCTACACCCTGCCCCTAACCTTTGGTAGCCACTAAACTGCTCTCCATTTCTAAAATTTCCAAATTTCAAAAATGTTATATGAATAGAATCATATAACCTTCGGGGATTGGTTTTTCACTCATTATAATTCCCTAAAGATTAATTCAAGTCATTGTTTTAATAATTAATTGAGTGTATTAATAATTTGTTCTTTTTTATTGCTGACTGATGTGCCACATTTTGTTTAACCATTTGTCTATTGAAGGACACCATGGCTGCTTCCAGTTTGGGGCTATTAAAAGTAGACCTGCTATGAACATCAGTGTACTGACTTTTGTGTGAACATAAATTTACATTTCTCTGATATAACTGCCTATGAACGCAATTGCTAGGTCATAGGTAATAGCATGTTTAGTTTTTTAAGACACCACCAAGCTGTTTCCCAGAGTATAACATTTTACATTCCCACCAACAATGTATGAGTGATCCAGTTTCTTCACAGCCTTGCCAACCTTTGACATTGTCACTTAAAATTTTAACTTTAGCTGTTTTGATAAATGTGTAGTAATATCTCATTGTGGCTTTAATTTGAATTTCCCTGAAGGTTAATGATGTTGAACATCTTTTCATGGACTGATTTCCATCTGTATTTGGCTCTGTTGAAATGTCTCTTCATGTATTTTGCCAATTTTCTAATTGGATTGTTTTGTTTTTTACTCTTGAGTCTTATGAGTTCTTTACATATTCTAGACACTAATCCTTTGTTAGATATGTGGTTTACAAATACTTTTACCCAGTATGTAGTTTATCTTTTCCTTCTCTTCACATAAGCTTTCACAGAGTAAAACTTTTCAATTTTGATGAGGCCCATTTTATCAATTTTTCCTTTTAGGGATTACACTTTTGCTCTTATATCTATAAACTCTTTACCTCACTCCCAAAGATTTCATTTTGTTTTCTCTAAAAGTTTTATAGTTTTATGCTTTACATTTAGGTCTGTGGTCCATTTTGAGTTAATTTTTATATAAGGTATAAGTTTTAGGTCGAAATTGCTATTTTACTTATAGATATCCAATCGCTACAGAAACATTTGTTAAAAGGCTATTACTTTTTTTTTATAGGAAAGTCTTTCTTTGACATTATTCATAATTGACAACTTGCCTGTGTGCACAACACTTGGGCATTTCAGTTAGCATACAGGCTACATTGCCCTAACAATGTTATCTGTTCAGACAAGGAAGAAGTCTACTTCTCTTACATGTCACAGTCCAAAGGGAGCAATCAGCAATTCCAGAGTCACTCAGAAACCCAGACTCCTATAGTGTGTGGACCCACCAAGTCCTCCAGGTACTGATCTCCTCTCAAAGGTCCAGGCTGACATTCCAATTTGAGGGAAGGAACAAAAGAGCCCAACCCAAGCAGCCTCATCTTTGAGAGAATGACTTAACACACCAATTCTGATCCCATCTTACTGGTCTGCACTGTCATATGACCACCACCTAGTAGAAACAAGGCTGTGAAATGTAGTGCCTATCTGGGAAGCCAGGTGACCAGCTAAAACCAAGGGTTTCTGTTTTGAAAAGAAATAGAGAGTGAATGCCAGGGATGGTGATCACTTTCTACCTCAGCAGGTTTGCATATTTCTCTTCAAAGTTCTCTATATTGAACCAAATTTTATGTTCATTGTTTTAAAGGTGTATCTGTAGTTATCCTCATGACCTCATTGCTTTCTTTCCTAAATGTTTATAGAATTTTTGGCTCCAGTGTTTAAATTTCTTGGTATGATATCTAGGAGTAGGTCTTTAATAATTTTACCTAGATCATTTTAAATATTTTCATTGAAGTCTTTCTTTAGGTCAAGAAAATTTTCTTCAATGCTTTCTTATTACTTAAATTTGTTCCATTTTATCAGCAAACTTATTGTCCTTTGACTTATTATCCTTATCCTTCTTATCCATTGACACCATCTTTAATAAATACCTTCCATAACTATTATTTTTTCTCTTATATTTTCACCTATCTTTTACCATTTTTTTTCTAATCACTCTTCAAGTTTTATTTCTGTTTCACTGATTTTATTTTCTTCACTTGGCAATTTATTCACTGCATTCATTGAATTTCTTGTTTCTTATAACAACCTTGTTCAGGAAAATATTACCACTTCAAAAATTAATCAAAAAGAGTATAGCTTCATACTTTCTATGTTGTCTCCATTCACAGGGAGGTTTGGGTAAGCCAGTTATTAAGTATTGCCAAATAAAAATCATTTTGGTTGTGGGGGTGCCTGTGTGGCTCAATTGGTTAAGCATCCAACTCTTGATCTCAGCTCAGGTCATGATCTCATGGTTTGTGCATTCAAGCCAGTTATGGGCTCTGCACTGACAGCAAGCATGGAGCCTACTTGGGATTCTGTCCCTTCCTTTCTCTGCCCCCTCCCCCACTTCTTCTCTCTCTCAAAATAAATGAACTTCAAAAAATCAATTTGGTTGTGTTCCAAATTCACAGAGCAACCTCTGATCCAATGTAGAAGAAAAGAAAATTGAGTCAGTACAAAATGGTTTTGTTTGGGGCAAGGGGTAGAGGAATGAAGTTTTGGTTTTTCTTTCTTTGTCTTCTGCTATGGTTTGGAAGGTACTCTACTGTCTTTTGTTTTAATGTTTATTTATTTATTTTGAGAGAGAAAAAGAGAACGTAAGCAGAGAAGGGACAGAGAGAGAGACACAGAATTCAAAGCAGGTTCCAGTCTCTGAGCTGTCAGCACAGAGCCCGATGCGGGGCTCAAACCCACGAACCCACAAGATCATTACCTTAGCCAAACAAAGTCAGACACTTAACCAACTGAGTCACCCAGGTGCCCAGATACACTACTGCTAATCCAAGTGTAATCGCCACCTTACAGAGCATGGCATAGCATAACCACCACAGGAAGCCTTGTGTCTTCATTAAATAGATGGATCTCCAAAGGAAGCCCTCTTGTATGCCCAGTTTTCCATTTTGTGTGGCAGCCATGTCAGGATCAAGTAAGGGGGCCTTAAAAACTGTTGGGATAATGGGGCGCCTAGGTGTCCAGTCAGTTAAGTGTTCGACTTTGGCTCAGGTCATGATCTCACTGTTCCTGGGTTTGAGCCCTGCATTGGGCTCTGTGCTGACAGCTTGGAGCCTGGAGTCTGCTTGGGATTCTCTGTCTCCCTCTCTCTGCCCCTCCCTTGCTCACGCTCTGTCTCCTCAAAAAATAAAATAATTTAAAAATAAATAAATAAAATTTAAAAATCTGTTGGGATCCTAAGGCTAGTGTTTCACAGAGGTCAGGAGAAGCCTAAGAATTGGACATCCTGAAGTCCTGTCAGTCCATTTTCATTTACTACCTGTGTACCTGATGAGGATACTCTCAGTTTTCAATGGCAGGATTTATCCTTAAGTTATGGCAGGCACCCCCTCTGACTTACAGCTATGTCATAGTTTAATCCAGGAATAATGTTATTATTTTGCCATTTTGGATTTTTTTCTTCTTCAGTCCAAGCTCTTTAGCAGATATTTGACAGGAATTTCTCTAGGTTTCTGGTATGTGCATATATCAGAAAGTTTGAGGAAAAGGGGAGGAAGTCAGAAAGGAAGTGAGAGAGGAGAAAATTGGTTATTAGAAGAGTATTTGTGAGCGTGGAAGTTCTATGTCTCTAGGTCACCCATTTACCCAAATATCCTGCCCTACAACTTAAAATGTTCAAGTGCCCCCAAACCACAGTATATCAATAGTCACCTATAGTTAAATAAGGCATCAATCTGTTCAATTCTAGCCCTCCCAAAACCCCTTCCCCCAAGCCTTCCCTCCCCCTGGTTTTGAAGTTTCCATTCCCAATGCAGACATGTGCCCCAGTAGAAATCATTCAGTTTGACTTACTAGTCAACCATCAGTTTTCCTCAGGTTCTGAACTCAAGGCTTGATTGAGGTGGGCCACAGGCACTCACTGGGACCAGACTGCAATAAAATGCCTTGTCTGACTCTTTAGCAGATGTGGTATGTTTTTACCCCTAATGTTAAAACCAGGTCCAAAATGGTCCAAAGTAAGCAATTTGCTGTCATTAGATATTTCCCTTATACCACAGAAAGAATTCACACACCATACCTACACCATCAGGAATCCAGAAAGGTCTCACATTCAACCAATACAGCCAGTTGCTATTCATAAAGGCTGTTCAGTGCCTCCAGTTCACTCATGAATTTCTTTAGTTATTCAGGAATTGAACAGCTTTGAGACCTTTGGGTCCCTGTTATAGTACAGAGCCAAGTATTATATTACAAGTGCAAAAATTAATCATAGCAATTAAGCAGGGAAGGGAGGTGTCAAGCCAGCTCACGGTTCCTGGAGCAGAGTTAGGTTACCACACATGGATTACACAAAATATTGTTGTAGTCAGCTTCTTTAAGGCCATATTGGGACCTCAGATGCCTACATTTTAATTTCCTTAATAGTTTTTAAATCTTGAACTGCTATTCTCTCAACAATGATGACAAAAAAACACTATTTTAGTCTACATTTGAGTCACCTACATCCCCTCTATGTTATATTTCTTAATGAAGATAATCTTACATTGGTCATTTTTAATTATGTAAGATATATTTTGGGCTCAAACTATGCCAATCCAAAATGTTTTTTAATCCCTTTACAATGTGGACAATGCTTTTACCTAAGCACATTCTCTTCTTTCACTTCTAGAAAGGCACATGCTGTGAAACCAGGTGCTAAACTATTCAGGAAGTGCAACAGAAGTTCAGCGAAGAAAGAAGTCCCAGGGGCACAATAGTGGAAACACTTTATGAAGAATTCAGGCCTTGAGTGAGACTCTGAAAGATAAGTGGGCTATAGAAGGTGGCTGGGAAGGAGGACATACTGTGGGTGGAGAAACAGCATGTACAAAGACATGGGAATCAAGTAATTACATAAATAGATACAGGGTGCTGCTGTATGGGATAAACAAAGAGAATAAAATACGTCCTAAAGGAGTATGGAAACTGGTTGGAAAAATACACACAGGGTTAGCAATACATTTGACTTAGAGGGAACCATAAAAAACATTTTAGTGGTAGAGTTGCTAATTACAGACACGTGGATGTGAGGAAAACAGAAGATTGAAAGATCAGTACATGGAAGTCTGGTAGGAAATTAGGTGAAAGAAAGAGAGTGGGACCAGGTTAAAAGTCTTGAAGTCAGTCAGGGCTTAAATTTGATAAATTCAGGGAATCCGTTTCTATTCTTGGTCCAAGAATCAACACCAAAGAAGTTATATAACAATTAAAAGTTTACACAATTAATTCAATTCCATTGAATTACTGGTCTTCACCACCACACTATAAGAAAAGTAAACTGATTATTAAACCAATTTAAAATTAAGGAAATCAAGACTCAGATTTATACCCCAGCCACTAGTTTTCATGATTTCAAGTCCAGTGTTCTTTCTACTCTTGCTTACTTTTGTGAGGCATAAAATTGGGTTCACTTAGCTTTTATAGAATACTTCCCCTCTGTCCAACCCACTCTCATATGTTATCCTAGGGTTCCAACAGAATTCAGCAGATATTATTTGATGTGAAGCAATGGAGTAGTAAATAGAATTTACCACAATAAAGCAAAATGAAAATAAATGGGATAAGTGCATTAAAAGTATCAATAAGACTCGAAGACTGAATAGTCACTGAAGGCTAGGCACTTTGGCTTCATGAGCTTTTTCGTCCACAAAATGTATATATGTAGTGATCTCGGTCAGTATTACATATTAAAACAGGTTTTCTTTATTTTTTAAAAGAAATTAAAACATTTCCATGTTCCTCTAAAACTATCATAGGTCCTGGGCACTGTGCTTATTATGCCTAATAGACAAAACAGTTCTAGCTAAGGAGATAGAAGGAAGACAAAAGTTTTAAGATTTTTAACAAGAGAACTGAGTAAGGTCTCTAAAAGAAATGAAGACGTTAAGAAGAGAAATTAGTTTGTAGAGGAAGATAATTTTGATTTTGTACATGTGGAATTTGAAGTGACTAAAGAAATCCAGACAAAGATGGCCAGTAAGTAATTTGCAATGTATCATCTAAATACATCAATATTTAAAAATCAATGGCATAAACGTGTTATTGAAAACTATGAAGTGAATGATCTCCCCCAAGGAAGTGGATTATAGAGGGAGGCACTGGAAACTAACAGAAAAGACTTATGAGGTGTCCCATAGTTAAGGATATATAAGAGGAAGAGAAATCAGAGGTACCTTTAGAAATGGTGGCTTCTCATGATCCTGAGAGAAATGGTTGGTGTTGTGATTGGGATTGTGGCTGTACTTTATTTTCAAAATGGAAACCTAATAGAAGTGATATAATTATGAAAATGAAGATGGAGACAGCAGCCACATCTTTTTCATTCTTCCTTCCTATGTCTTTCTCTGCCCCTCAATACCCAACAGATACACACACACACACACACACACACAGGAGCATACACACACGCGTACACACAGGTGCACACACACACGCGCACACACCTGAACATAAGCTTCCCACATTATAGGACATTTCCAAATGTCTCCATTCAAGACATCTTCTGAATAAAAATACACAGATTCAACTGAAGAAAACAATCTGGCTACTCAGCAACCTAAGGCAAAGCACACTAATTTGGCAAAGCAAATGTTAAAACACTACATTTATGATCAAGGCATGAGCAGATGGGAAATATGGAGCTTTTTTCTTCACCTCAAGAAAAATTTTCCTTGTTGGTAAACTACTAGCTCCACTGTATTCAGTCCAAATAACTATAATCATTGTCCCTGGTTTTGTTGAAGTAGATACGGATAATACAGTCATACTTAAAATTTATTGTGAAAGTCTTGTTTTCTGTACTAACAGTTCCTTAAAGAAAATTACCATTGATGAGGATTGCAACACATTTCCCCTGAGACTGTAGATGCTAGGTATTTCAGTGCAATTGCAATAACCTACTAAGAAACAGATGGATTTGTGAATGATTGATGGATGAACAGGGAGGTGGTTGTTTAAGGTCAGTCATCTGAATCATGTCTTGGGAGAGTTCCCATAAAGTTACATAGGATGAAAATCTGGGCCAGTATTCACATGCCTGATTATTGAAGTAAGAACAGCTGCGTTTATTTCAACATTCTCAGCTTCACACATACATACATGCCAGTGAAGCTGAGAGGTTAAAATGTAAGAGGAAAATCACAAGTAAGATAATAAGAAAATAGAACTGAAAAAATTGCCCTGGAAAACTAAACACGTGCCTCAGCTAGGCTGGAATATAAATGTGAATAAATTACTAACATACAGTACAGAGGAGAAAAAGAAGAAAAAGTGTGAGAGGTTGAAATGTGGAGGAAAGAATGAGAAGCTCTAACATGCATGGAATTGGAACCTTAGCAAAAGAGTAAAGGTATAGAGTAGAGGAATTATGTAGAGATAATAGCTGAAAAGTTTCCAGAATCAATTAAAATCATGAATCCACAAATGAAAGAAAAAGTATTCCACGCAAATAAACCAAAAGATAACATTAATTCTTCAAGACCTAGTCAAAATGAGGAACAGTTTAAGAAGAGTTAAGATCTTAGAAGCACCCAAAAAGAAAATCTAGATCACCAACCAAAGGACAATTAGACAGACAGTAGACTTCTCAGCAGCAATAGTGGAAGAGTAGAATACCTTCAAAATGGTGACATTTTCTGTGCATACATATAGAATGGTATATCAAGCAAAAGTATCTTTCAGGAGCAAAGCCCTCTTTTAAGAACAAAACAATAATCAAAATATTTTCATACTTTAAACGAATCTGAAAATTTTCTAATGGAAGAATTTTAGGAAGAAGGAAAATCTATAACATAAAAAGAGATGGACAGCAAAGAAATTGGTAAATTCAAATTAGTAAATTTGAATAAAGCTAAACATAAGAAATTAAATAATAAACTGGTAACAACTGATTTTTGAGGTTTACAAAATAGAGTCAATCTCAAAGACTGGACAGCAATAGCATGTGGGCATGTTGGGGTTATTGGAGTTCAGTTATAAGTCCTTGTATTTTTCCAGAGGAGCAAGAAAGTCACTAATTTACTTTACATTTAACAAGTTCAAATGAAACCAATACATGACAAAAATAAAATTTAATTTCCACACAATAAGAGGTGAAATGAAAAGACAGCAAGAAGGAAAGAGATGAATGAAACATAATAAAATTAGGATAAACTCAAACTAAATAAAATAGTAAAAAAATCCAAAGATAAACAGAAAACTTGCTAGTTAAGAGACACAGGATGATCACAATCTCTTTGAACAAATGGGATCTAGTCACAAGAAACAAAGAAAGCAAGGTCCAGAGAGCAAGTGACCTATTACTAAAAATTTGAATATGCATCACTAATACGTATGCTAAAAGTCTACAGAGAAGAGTGAGTATGCAGTGTAATGTGATGGCAGCAGACGTAACATGGTTCAGCAATCACATAATATCTGTGTGATCTTGAGCAAATGTTTAACATGAATTTTACTTCCTAAAGCAATAGAATTGAGATAATAATAGTATTTACTCCATGGAGTTATTGGGAGGATCATACAAGATAAAACTGGGATAGAGAGATTAGGGTGGACTGAGGGAGCTTTGGCAGGTTTTAGACTATGAAAACTCTTGAATTTAAGGAATAGGCAGTTGGAATTAGAGAAGTTAAGATGGTAAAAGGACAAAAAATAGGGGAAAAAATGAGCAAAGCCAAAGAGACAAACTATGAAGATGAAATGCACTGGCCTAGGGTGGAACACAGGCGGGTGGGCTGGCTGGAGAATGCCTCTAGTTTCCTTAGTGTCCCATTTCCTCTCAACCTCTCTTGTCCCTCCAGGATGTATTGCTGGAAGTCAATGGTTACCATGAGAAAACATCTGTATCTGAAAACAGCTGTATGCACATTTGTCTCATTAAAAAAAATTTTTTTTCAGAGTCTGAACATTAATGTTGTGTGTCACCAGCAATGTCATGAGAAATCCAGAGAGAAAAACGTAGTCAGTGCAATTAGTAGCCCTCAGGCAATAAAGCTTCTGTTTCAGACAGTGTCAAAACACTGCAAGATCCAGGAAGACAGAGTCAATTGCCAGAGCAGATGCCTAAACTCATATTGTTTCTGGCTTCACAACGCACATACACACCTATGCGTACAAGGACACACACACATCATGTGCACGCACTGGCATAAAGCATGCACCACACCACAAATGCACACACGCACCACACATGAACACATGTGCACACATGCCATGCATGTACAGCATACATACCAAACGTGTGTACACATGTACACACACATTCACATACCACACACTCTGCACAGTACACGTGTGCCATTCATGCATGTGTATGCATATAAATATGCACATGCATGTAGTGCCATATGTGTGCACACATATTGCACATGTGTGTGTGCATGGTCACACATGAAGACACATGTCATGCACATGTGTATACACATACACCACATCCATGTGTGCACACACACACCACACACGCACAAATACACCTACTGGAAAAATAATTATTTAAACAACAATTAACAACAATCAAATGTTCTTATATCTAGGTTTATGTTAATTCTGTATTTATATTTCTTGTGTTCTTCCCAATTTTTGAATCATAAAAACAAGAACTACCAATGTTAAATTTATTTTAAGAATAATTAAGTATATTCTTAAGGGTTACATTATTCAAATAGCATTCTATGCTTGAATCTGTACTGAGTAATGAATTCATTTATGTACCTTGAGAATACAATGATTGTAATTTTATAACTATAAAATTGTCCCTCTTCAAACAGTGAAACATTTTATTACATTATTATATTATGCCTATGGTAAAATTATAGTTATATAATAAAAAACATATTTCTGTGTAATCCATTGAATACTATTAAATTTGAATAGGAAATCTTTGGCACAAAGACTCCAACAGTTGTAGAACATACCACAACAACTTTCTGAATTATCTGCTTGTCTTTATGCCAATATGCTGCAATTCTCTGTCTTTTCCAGTGTTTTCTTAGCTTTTTATGAGTCTAAAATAGTCAGGCTTTTCACCACTTCCCTTGGTAGCATAGTAGAACACAAAGTTGCATATAGATTGTGCTATAATTTACCCTGGACTTGTGGGGAAAAACTTTCTCAAGTGTGTGTGTGTGTATGTGTGTGTGTGTGTGTGTGTGTGCACGCGCACACGCATGTGATCCAATGAGTCAGCTACCTCAAGATAGTGTACAGTCTTGGCAATTTGTGTTTAGGTTTCTACACAAAATAACATAATGTATAAAATATATTTGGAATTACAATCATCTATCAAAAATATTTCTTTTAATAAAAGGGGGTTTATATTGAATTAATACATTTTTAAAAATTGTTAATGGCTCATCAAGACCAGAATGAAGTCCAAGAGTTTAATGTAAGTCATCATATCTTGAAATTTAAAAAAATCCTTCCGAAAGGCCACCCTAGCATGACATCCGAGACCCAGGGAGTTAGAGTGTTCACACAGCAAACACCAGCTGGTGCTGTTGCTGAACAGCTAGTGTGGAGCGGGGCGCCGTAATGGGGAATGATATGCAAGTCTGGAAGATAGACCCAGAGCTCTAATTAGCTTTGGTTAATTGTCTATTAAAGTTATTGCATCCAATTTTTGTCTCCATATCTTAAAAGGGATATGAAGGCATGAATAAAGATCCTGGGAAGACTAAAGACTGACCAAAATGAAGAAAGCAGGCCCTGAGAGAGAAAAATTGGGATGGTGTTGTTTTGACTGGATAGAAAGCAGAAGGGAATCTAGTTCTCTCTTCTAGTCTAGAAAAGATGACTCCTCTGTGTACCTTCCTCAAGCAGGAGAGACTGGATCTGTGCACTAAAAGGTGTGGTGTTGGATATCGATGGGTGTCGAAAGACCCATCCTGATATGTGCTTCTCACCAAGCTCAGGATCCCCTCAGAAGGCTTCAACCTCAGGTGTTAGTTTCCTGGTGAGAATGGGCTTAGTGAGGCATCATGCTATAGAAGTCAGCACCACACTGCACTGCAGTAGGTGAAAGCTTGAAGTCTCTTGACTTAAGAGCACAGGTTCTAGTGACAGATAGCTTGAGGTCCCATTCCAACTCTGCCAGTAATTGAGGAAAGTTGGGCAAGTCACTTCACCCTTCTGTGCCTCTGTCTTTTCATCTGTAACATGAGGATAATGACTGCACGTACCCCTGAGTTGTTACAAGAATTAACAAATCCACATGTAGAAAACTCTAGCCCAAGAACATGGCACATGGTAGACCTCAGTCAGGTAGCTCACATATTTCACTATATGGCCAGTGGGGACGGTTGACAAAAGAGCAAAATAAGACTTAGGGGCTTTCCAGAATATCTTGTGTGCTTGTTTAACCAACCATTTAAACTTTTAGTAACAGTTCCTCATCAGTAATGATGGCATGAAATGAGCTTTGCATTAGAGGTCAGAAGGCCTGGGTTTGAGTTCTGTCTCCATCATGCTCCACTAGGGCCATGAGCAATGCATTCCCCTTCTCTAGGTTTAGGTTTCTTCATCTCTGCCCTATTTATCTCGGGGTTGTAGTGAGGATCAAATGGAAATATACATTTATCATCTATCTTGTGCTGATTATTGTGCCTGGCCTGGGCTGCTCTGGAGAGGGCCAGGCTGGTGAGGAGGATGGTTCGTGCAGAAGTCATTACCAGTTGCTACAATAAACCACAAAGTGCTGAGCAAGTGTTAGTTGTGGATGTGCACATTACTATTCTTAGGACATAACTATAAAGTAATAGTCAAGGAAGAGACTTTGAAAAGTGCTTTAAAGTTCAAAGTGGTATCTATCTAATGTAAGCAGGCTAAGTGTTTAGTCAATGAGCTCAAATTCACTTGTGAAACGAATGAGATCAGAAAGACTCCCTTAAGGGTGAGACACTGGGTCTCTCAAGCTTAGTGCTGATGCCATGGAGTTCTCCAATATCTAAACTAATATTTTTCTTCTAAATTTGTTTTGGTGTGATTTCAGTTATTCCTTTCAGTTTGTCCCCACCCTTCCCTTAAGTGGCCAGTAAAGACACACTGAATGAGACACTGAATTCCAGACAAAGCCTCATGTTTGACATGCATGAATGTAAAGGTGGCTCATATATGTCCCAAACACTCTTAGAATATATTTGACTTATAGAATATATTTGACAGCCTTGGAGCAACAAAATGTTTCTCCCTCAGAAGAGAACTTATATATCAGTAAGAAAGAAACATTATAGTTTATTTGAAATTTATCAAATTAGTTAATCAAATTAAACAGTGAGACTCACCAGTCAAAGCAAATCATCTCTGGAGGCTTTCAGAAGTAAAGGAAATGACCACCCCTTAGAATCAGCCTTGTGACTATTATAATATTTGTTTCAATCTTGCTCAAAATTATTTAGGCCATTTCCTGCAATTGATAGAATTGTCCATTAGTGTGATGACATTTGTAAGGCAAGAGTCAAGAAGATTTGTTTTTACCCCTTTGGAATAAGATGCTTCACACAGGTCTGCTCCCATAAACTTACTGTAACAACATATAAATGTTTTAAAACATTCGGTTGCCAAATATCAGTCAACATGAGGACAGCTTAACAAAGCAAGCCACCACTGCTGGGGTCACCAGTTTCTACTCTGACCTAGAGAGGAGTGAAAAGGGAGGTGGGGGGGTGGGGAGACAGACCATGCCAGCTCAAAAGAAAGCTTTTTGCTTCCAGGACTGGCTGCTTTCCCAATTATTAATGAAGAAAGACTCCTTTTTTCCATTTCCTAATGATGTCCACAGTTGAAGTGCAAACTGACTACAGCTGAGAATTTAAGTGGAATATTTCAAGGACATTCATCATGAGTGGATACAGAGAGACCAGACTCCTGTTTCAGCTTCAAGGTTTAAATGTCAAACACCTGGAGACATAATTACTCAACCTTAAAACCATTCTATGAGTTCATTGCTCTGGTTCAGGGAAAGTCAAACTAGTAAGTTAAGTTCAAGACACCGGGCTGGGGGAAGAGAGGGTGCAGAGGGGTGTGGGAAGGCAACGAGGGAGGGATTCGTGATGATGTACTTAATCCAAGAGCACATTTGCCCCATTACACTATACCAAGGAGTTCATGTACCGAAAAACTGTTTGTATATAAAATTGGATGGGAAAAATGAAGGAGTCTCTGCGTGCTCGAGGAATCAGGTGCAAGCAATTGAAAAGGCTCTTACTGAAAGTAATCTAAAAGTTTGCCATGAAGAATTTTAATAGGGATTTTAATATTAAAAGAGCGTCTTTGTTTCATATTTAATTCAGCTATGATTTCTAACATCTTAGGTCTAATTGCTGAGACCTAAAGGGCCATTCACTAGCATCAGCAGATTTCCAGAGCAGAATAGACATATATCCTTTATTTCATTCAGATGTTTGTAAAGAGTATGTTCTCCTCCTAATTTCTTTACCCTCTACACCTAAACTCCTTCTACTACTCATCCACTATGTCTTTCAGTTTCAATGTAAGTGAAAAAACAACATGCCGATTAAGGATGGTCTGATCAATTCCATATACTTCCAGAAACCCCTGACTCAAAGATGTTTCAGAATTCTGAAAGGCAGGACTCACACCCCTGAGTACAGTCTTCTTAACTGACCAAATTCCAGTGTCTTATTACTCATAAAATACACTTTTCCATTTCCACTGAGCATGTGGAAAGGATTCCTGGGGTACTCACCCAGAAATCCCAGTTACGAAACAGTCCCCTTGCTTCCCAGCCGCCAGAAACTATCTTCTCATCCCAAGATGGCTCCTAACACTGTCTCCTGCTACAGCACGAGACATGGCAATGACAACAGTAGCTAAAGAAGAAGAAAGAAAAGGTCCAAACTTGAAGCTAGGTCACACAGAAATGGTGAGTGGCAAGTCAAACTGGAAACATTTACAAACCTATGATTTTACCTAAAACTATGAAAAAGCTTAATTCTAGTATATTGTCACATGTGTACAAAATATTTATAATTTCTACTGCTTGTACCCCCTAAAAATCTAACCAAACATTTGTTTTCTTTTCCTGAAAACCCAGTGGAAACCCTACTTGAGGTTATTCCCAGGAAAAAGAAAGCTTTCTTGATTCACTCACCCTAATGAACACTAAACAAATTAAAACAATTCAAAGTAATTTTTTAGCCTAATAAAACCTCTAAATTGGCCTTAAGAATTTGTAATAAGGATTACAAATGAGAATGTCAGGGGAACAAGAAATGCAAATCCAACTGTATTAGAGAGCAAGGAGTCACTTTTTTAAAAAAGCTTATTTATTTATTTTGAGTGGGGGGGGGGGTGGGCAGAGAGAGTGGGAAAGAGAATCCCAAGCAGGTTCCCCACTGTCAGTACAGAGCAAGACATGATGCTCTGTCCCAGGAAATGTGAGATCACTACCTGAGCCAAAATCAGGAGTCTGATCCTCAACCAACTGATCCACCCAAGCACCCCAGGAGACACTTCTAATCTTGAAGTTAAGGACCCAGTTAGAAGATAAAACCAGTTTATCTCCAAAACAAAGTAGATCTTAGGTTAATCTTTCTACTCGTTAAAGTTTTGGCTTATGCAACTTTCTCCCTTTTAGAATAGTCTTCCTCCTCCTGACTGACCACTGAAGAATATAGTCCATTGCAATCTATTTTTGCCAAAGCTTCATGTTATCATTTCAATTAGATTAATGGAAATCCTGGATATATGTGTGGCATCAGTGTAAGAAGTGGCCAATATTAAGCAACCTAACTGCAAAATTCATAGCATACTTTCACATAAGAGAAAAGCTTAAGGGCCAAATGATTAGCTATCATTTATTCCATTTAAAGTTGGTCGTCAATTCACCAAAGCAGGAAATTTCAAAAAAAAAAAAAAAATTTGTTTCACCTTCCAAAAGTAAGAGCTCAAAAACTCAAGTCCCTGATAAGAAAGTCACAGAAGATAATTGTCCTTTTACATCTATACTCAATCACCTGGAAATGATTGGCCCTGACTCCTTCTGAAGGATTATTCATTTAAAAAAATAAAGCCCTGAAAGGGCACTTTGCTGGGTGCTGGAAATATGAGGATAATTGGATGTGGCCTCTTCTATCAAGGGGTTTACTATCTGATAAATATAGAACCAATTTTAGGAAATGTGATATAAGTTGTAATATATAAAGTATAATATAGGTATGAACCAAGTATTGCAAGCTCACCATTATCTGAGAATCCCTTGTCAAATTTACTTTCAGTAGGAGCTCAATTTTTACAAAATATGTTTCACCTCGCAAAAGTAAAAGCTCAAAAAGTTGGGTTCCTATTCGAAAAATCCTAAAAAAAAAATAATTGTCACTGCCCCCACCACCAGCCTAAATTCGATTTCTGTTCAGTTGATGTGATCATTTATTACACTGATGGTGTGGGGAGTACCCACGGGGATGCGGTTCCATCACAGGGACCACAGTGTTCTCAGCTTCTGCAAATATTCCCAGAATTACTAGAATATTTATGTTTATTAAAATTATTTCCCATATTACAAGCTTTAGAAATTTAAACAATGTGTTTCAAAGTTAGGGAGAAAGACGCCTACTGTGTGCATAAATGTTACATGTTGTTGAAGGCAGTTTCTAGGACTATAAAACAAATCCCCCATGTTTCTTTTGAGCGGCACAATTGCAAGCCTACAAGCTCAAGCAGTCTGCCAGTGAAGACTCTCAGGTGGCAAAAGTCATCTCAGGATGCATCAGGAGAGCTTAACTGGAAGTTTCCCCCGCTCTCATTTCTAGTTCAATGTTTGCATCGGAAACATTGGAAACTAGAATGGAAGGTTAAAAAAAAAAAAAAGAGTTCCAGAGTTTAAAAATGCCAGCATTTTGATTGATTAGAGTAGCTTTCCGGCTTAACCAGTAAGTTGATTTGATGTGTTCATCCGTTAATACAGTAAAACACATGTTAAAGATTACAAATTGTTTAACAAGTTTTGACAAACAAGTCCCCTGGTGGTCCCGAAATTTCTGAGAAGCAGATGGAGGAGGGACAATTTTATAGATTACCCTTCCTATCTGCACAAAGCCGCAGAGGTCTAAAGTGGGTATTAGTGCAAATAAGGGACATTGTCAGACAATAAAGAGACACAATTGCCTCTGTTAGCACAACAATTAATTTTATTTGCAGAGTACCAGTCAGTCTATTTGTTACCAGGAATGTGCTAATTATTCTTGCTAATTACATGCAAAACATTCATTATCACCTATAAGTGGAGCCGGACCCCTCAGGTTTCAGTGACAAATTAATTACTGTGTTTTCCTTCTGAATGTATTTCTAGTCCGTTCTGGTATTATCTCAAAAATAAATGGTTTAGCAGCCTGCTTGTCTCTCAGAGCCACTCATTAAAATGAAAAGTAGGCATGCAGGAAGGAAGCTATATCAATCTTCCTTCCCTGTTTTATTAGGGTGCCAGTCCCTGAAATTCTCCAAAGTTGTACCACAAATTTATAAATCCCAAAGCTGGTGAAATGCGTGCATCTGTGTCATTCAGTACCAGGTGCATATTTCCACCAGTTGCTCACTGAGCCTCAGGAAGAGGGCAAACTAAAGAGAAGAGGATCCTATACCCTATATACTCACCAGCACCCTTTGTTTGGCCTTGCCTTTCAAAATGTTGAGGCAACAAATTTAGGGTACTCTAGTTTTATTCCCCCTCTCAATTTGGGATCCAGTCAATCACAAAGCAAATGTTGAATTGCCAACTTCTGTGGCCCTTACATATTGGTTAGGAACAAACCCAACAGTACAGATGTGTATATTTTTATTCTAAATGTGGATTACATTGGAAAGACCAGTATCTGCACATATGCAATTTTGCCTTGACCCTAGATTGCCTGGAGCTGTTCTCTAAATATCTTTATTCCTCCTAACAGACAAAGAATCAGTCTTTCTCTTTGACTCTCTCCTCACCTTACACTGGCTTGCCATAGTGCCCCTTTACTGGCAGCCCACTGAAGGCTTATGGAAGGAAAAGATGGATCTGTAGGGCTTTGGGCCCATGCTGATATGTATCCTATATCAATTATTCAGAGTTAGCCCTCACTGACTCCTCTTTCTACCATTTAAGCTCACTTTCTGGAAGCCTTTAAATAGAAAGCATTTCAAGAGAACATCTGTACCTGAGAGGGAGATGGGAGAAGGCTGTGGTACCACCATCTCCACACCCCCAGAAGCCTATCTACATGGCTCCCTGGAACACCTGCATCGTCTCCAACCCAATGGATTCAGATCAGACCAGAGTCTGCATCATACACAGGAGAACCTATCTCCATTTTAATCAGTCATACTCCTTTAACCTACCACATGCCCACCACTGTAATGGACATTTTGCAAAGGTCAGGTTCACATGGTTCCATAAGTCTGTATCGAGTTTTTTCTAAATCTTCCTCTTATTGGTCCCTTCATATTTGCTTTGGCTTTTTTCAAGTGCATGTGCTTTTATACATCAACATTTGGCCTTTTTCTATAGTAGCTCTGTAACACAGCTGCAAATAGTAGTTCTTGACCATAAAGTGGTAAAGAAGTTTTCACCATCACATAATTTACTGTTTCCACCATTTTCCATTTAAAACTTATATTCAGGATATACAGGAAGCTAAATGATAGTCTGCTGGAGGTACACATAAATTTCACACATTCTGAATAACCCGTTGTAGTTGATTTTTCCAGAATTTGGGTTTATGCTATGGCTTTTATGTTTTACAAAGGAAGAAGTTTAGAATGTTTGTTTCTTTGCTTTCAGTATTACATTTATTTCTTTCTCTAATTTCCCTAAGTTTGTGATCACCTTGTCTGAAATGTGTAAGTTTACATAGCTAAAGTAAACTTTGTGTTCCCTAAAACAATGAAACCAAAAGTGCCGGTAAGAGATCATGGGCATATTTCTGCTTAATTTCTGCTATGATAATGGAAAGAGCACCTACCTGAACTTAACCTCTGTAGCAGGTCATATCTGTCTCACCACCCCCCTTTCTTCACCTCCCTGAGCCTTTTTTGATGTCCTGTTCCCTGTCCAGTCTTTACCATGTTCATACCTTGCTTTTGCTTCCCCCGACTTTCCCAAATCTCATCCCTTGTTTTCACTAATTCTCCAGTGTTTCTTTACTATTAATCATTTTGCCTTTTTTTTTTACTATTTTACTATTTGTACACCATTTAATACTTTTTATATATTCTAATTTATTTGTCTTTTTCTTATTATTTCAAAGTTTTGCTAATATTATCAAATCATTCAGGCTAAAGTTTTAATATGTTATGTTAGCCAGGTCTCCTACTACTTGTAGATCTTCAAGGTAGTTCTTGAGATCATTTTAATGCAAAGGGATGAATTTCTAATGGTGAGAATGGCTAATAATGTGGCATCATGGTGACAGAATTATTTTGGAAGTGGCAGGAGGCCCTTGGCAACCCAGTTAAACCATACACAGTATGTGACCACTTGCCCAAATCTAACATAAGTCCTGCGTCCCATTTTGTCTGTTCTTTGAGACCTTCAGAGAGTAAGATCTCCTCCCGAATGCACTGAGGGAATTCTCTATACTTACTCTGACCTCTTCAACCAAATGTATAACAAAAACTTCAATTTCTTAAAATAATAGGTGTTCTAAAATAGAAAATGACTTTGTTATTCTGAAGGTAATTGTCCAGCATGGAATCATTGGATGTCAGTCTCAATAAATATTGAGATCATGGACCAGAGCCCTTTGCAAGGGAGTTTAAGTGCATGTGCCTTGGAGTCAAGGAGATATTGGGATTGTACCTAGCTCTTAATGTTCTGTGACAAGTCTTGGTTTCTACATGAGTAGGATATGAGAACATCACAAGGTGGCATGAAGATTAATTGTGAAAAAATATCTGACATGTAAGTGCCTTATTGACCTAGTATATCCAGGTAGAGTTCAAGAACAGCTTCACCATCTCTGCGTGTTACTTGAGTTTGCACATTGTTGTTTTGCCCAACCCCTCAGAATTAAAGAAATAAACAAATTGATTCCACTAATCCTAAACTGAAGATCTCTTTCCCATTTAGTTTACACTTTCAAAACAAAAAACTCCTCCCAAACGGAACTACAAAAAGTTTTATGAATGTCTGGTATTAATCAGTACCATCATGCTGTGGGCCTGGGACCACAGAGTACTTTAGGACAAGCAGGGGATGTAGAAAAGAGGCATGGTGGAACAGAAGAGGAGAGAAGCCTGGACTCCAGGCTAGTTTTGAGGATAGTAGGCACAAGTTACCGCAACCTTCTCCTGACCCCAGAGTTGACATCCAGCTCTCATACTCTGCGCACTGCACACAAATATGGAAGCTTCCACCACTGACATTCCGACCTGAAAAACACACGTGCTATGGGCAGAAGATAAGAGGAAAAGTCAGGGGAAATCTTGATGTTTCTTTGCCGTAGGACTGAATTTCACCTGTAGGACCATGTTTTTAAAATTTTCAGTTCCTCTCTTCCCCTGCAGTTAAATTAACCCTAAATTCTACTTCTTGTGGCCCATTTCAGGGCTCCAGACTTCACATTTTTTTCTACACAAATTAGAACTACACAGTGTATCTTTCAATAGCATTCCTCTTTTAACAATTCTTGCAGAGAATGCAAGAATCCAGTGTGAGGGAGCCTCTGGTAGTATGAACTACCATCCCAGAATGAGTGCCTTAATCTATAATTCTGTCCTTCTTGAGATGCTTCTGGCATGACTCACCCTCTGCCCCCTTTGGAAATCCAACAGCATTCTATTACACCGGGCACAAAAGCATCTTCTGTAAGATACATAATCCATTTCCATTTGGCAATTTCCAAACCAGTTTCTTGAGAATATCATAGAAAGAATAAACTTAATGAATTACCTTTCTGAGAATAATGTCAGAAATAGATTTCTGCCTCCTCTCCTCACCCAAAATCTCACAGCATAAAGATCTTAGTATAATCAGTGCCCCCTTAAGTTTTATTGCCAAAAATAGATAATAATTGATGATACGTGCATGCACTATTTTCTCTAGGACTTGCAATGTAACAGATTTTGATCATTGCACCTATATCCAAAACATAGATCACTGAAAGAAAGCTACTCAAATTCATCTCAAAAGAGTGTTAGAAAATATCACACAAACTTAATTGTTGGATCTAGGTGGCTTTTATTTAGCAATTCCATGAAATCAGAAAGCATCCAGTCAAGAAAACAGAAAGGAGCTCTGAAAAGCTATACAAAGCCACAGGGTTATATAGCCCAAAGTAAGCATGAGCAAGAAGTTATACCAGACAAACATGGATTGGTTAATGCAGGGTTGCCTTCCTTATTTGGAATAACAAGGAATTAGACTAGGTTAGGTAACAGAGTTGAGTAGGCAAGTTCTGAGTGGCTATGTTTTGGTTTCCTCACATAGGCTGCCAGTTTTGGCTTGCTTACATAGGCTGCTAAGATACTAGAACCACCTCAGTCTAAATAATTTAACAAGAGACACTGTCTTAGTTTAGACTACTATAACAAAATACCATATACTGGGTGGCTTAGAAACAACGGAAATGTATTTCTCACAGTTCTGGAGGCTAGCTGTCCAAGGTCAGGGTTCCAGCATGTTCCGGTGAGAGCCTTCCTCCATGTTATAGACTGCTGACTTCTCTTTGTGTCTTCATGGTGGAAAGAGAGCAAGAGAGCTCCCTGGGGTCCCTTTCATAAAGGCATTAATCCCCTTCTTGAGGGCTCTACCCTCATGATTTAATCATCTCCCAAACGCTCCACCTCCTAATACCATCACATTGGAGATTAAGATTTCAACATATAAATGGAGGTGAAAAGGACACCAACATTCAGTCCATTGCAAACATCTATGGAACTGAATAACATAACCACAACCTAGGCAGTACTCGACACATAACAGTCATTTAATAAGTTCTTGGAACACTGAGTTGCTGGGTGTCAGTTGGGAAGTCTCTCCAATATCAAACCAGTCATTATCTGCTCTGGTATTTAACATGAAGTCAGGTACCCATGACAGTGTATTCACATTACAGTGACATTCCACTGAAATATATGAGAAAGTACGTCCCTTCCAGGGTGGGATGTCCAAATTTCTTCACAAGAATTCAATCAAATTGGTTTATTTAAACAGTAAAACATCTAAATGTATCCTGAGCATCTGAACTTTGAAGGACAGAAAATAACTAGATTGCTCAGTGTCCCTATCTACTCCTTAATGAAAGGAAATAGTCTGGGCCTCTGCTATTGCCCTGTGCTGAGGTGAGCTGGCAGCTCAGTGACTGATCTGGACATGCATGTAATTTACTTGTTCTGAACAGGGTATAGATTTTTATGGGCTATAATTTAAAAATTGGAAGAGTGCATATAAAATCTGCAGTTCCAACTTGTTTTTAAAAATCAGAAACTCTGACAATATCAGGCCACATCCCCATATGACAATAATTGGCTGGACTGAGTACAGGCCACCCTCTGTAGCAGAGGCCAGTGTTCTGGAGGGCTCTACCACCTCCCCCTACCTTCTGTAATTTTCTATCTGGCTCACTTGCCTCCTAGCTTATCTGCTTGGCCCTTGTTGGCATGAGAGTTTCTGACTGAGCTATAAATAAGTAATAAATATGTTTAACATTTACTGATTTTTCTTAGGTTCTTTAAAGGTCATAGTTGTCCTGAAGAAAATCTTGGCAGAAAAAAATGGAAAGACTTTTTTGCCCAGTACATCTAAAAAAGAAGAAAGGATCCCTAAGAATTTGAAAGATTATTAAAGACCTAGAGGAAGAGGAGTGGTCACATTAAGACCTGAAAAGCAAAAGGACATTGTTGACCAAAAGACTGAACATAAGCAGAAATTCCAGCCAGGAGCTGGTGCAGCCACCCTATATGTGAACAACTCTATCCCTGCATGGGGTAGGAAGTTGAGGTGAAACCAAACTATTCTGATGAGAAACTAAACACATCCATGGTTAGAAGATATATTCCATAATCAGATTGCTTTATAAAGCAATGTGCAACCAAAAAATCCTATCATTCCTACAGAGAGTCTTGAAGTCGACTTGTTCCCGATTCATGAAACAGTGCCTGAAAAACTAGCCCAGCAGAGACCACTGTCAGATGTAAGCAGGCAGACAATATGCTATCTAAAAGACCAAGGTAATTAAAACAATCTCCAGAAGATGAAGAAGCCTTATTCACTAGGAAACAAGGTAGATTGTCAGCAATTAGGCAAATCAGGACAAGAGAGGGAAAAATGATCAGAGAGAAAGCCCTTTCACAACTAATATCTTCCTTTAACAATGCCATAGCCCACAGCAGCAGAGGCAGCAGCAAACCCAAATCCTGTCTTCCGTGGCTTGTAAATCCTATGTTTACACTGCAAGACACAAATAACACTTGAAATTGTTCCACTGTTTGTCCTAAAAACGTCAAAAAGAACACAGTTAAAAGAAACCTTGGAGATCACCTAGATTAAAAACCCTCATTTTACAGATGAGGAAACTGAGTCTCAGAGGGTGACTCTTGGCTATACCCAGCTGGCTAACATGGAGCTGAGTGACTGCTGCCTTCCCCACCTCCTGCTGTCGCAGCCTTCCAGTTTCTGAAACAATGCGCAGCATTGAAAATAGAAGTTCTGTGATGCTTTGAATAAAAAATAATATCTCTTTAGAGAAGAAAATCTGAATAAGAGAAATAGGAGGTAGAATGGGCCTACTCTTCCTTATTAATTGATAAGAAGGATCCTTCTGAAAAATGCATATCATTGGTAATTCTCATCTTCCACTATGCTATTCTTTACCTCCGAGTAGAAAATGTTTCAAATATTTAACAAATGAAGCTAATTATTCAAAAATAGCTGAATCTCTAATATAATGCCTCAGAGAATTCATTTTTTGAACATTTCTTCGTTTCCAATGTGAATCCCAGGAAGATAAAACAGCAGACAGGTTCGGAGAAAGAAAAAAAAAAAAAAAACCTCTACCTTTATTTTCAGGCCTGCACTTGACTCAGGAAATAAGTTAATTATTAAGCTAGTTTCATTTTTTAAAAGCAAATGTAATCATTCCTTCTTTATTCCAAATGTATGCTTTACTTAGGAGTAGAGATGTCATTCTATTTGAAGAACTGTTTGCTCAAGCTCAGAATTACCCCAGGGCAATGTATTATTGATAAATCCATTTTCTTATATAATCATCACTTCACATTTACAGCATTTCACAGGATTCTGTCTGTAACCTTCACATGGATTTCCTAGGCAAGGGCACTGTGGTCCATGTTGCTCAGAAAAAACAACCCTATTCTGCTAGGTTAACTTTTGTTTCGAAGCCTTAGAATAGTTTGACAAGACTTTCTCACAGAAAACATACAATTGATGCTACTTGTAGCTATAAGGCCTGAAACATTTTAAGACTCATATGCTTATCTGCATACATTTACATGTATTTAAAGCACCTCCATTCAAAAGTATAAAGGTCCACTTTATAGTGACGAATATGGAGGCTATGACTGAGTGACAACACAAAGGCTTATTTAAACACTATTGGTCTCTGCATTCATCTATTTTCTGATGACAGAGGGGTCAGCTAAGGATCTTTATCTCTAATATGCTTCACTAAAGCAGTATTGTACTTTTTTTCTTCCTTTTTTGTTGTTGAAGGTTGGTTGGTCGGTTTTTGGCTTGTTTTTGCTTTTTTGTTGTGTGTGTATTTGGCATTTATTTGTGCAATGGGAGAAAAAAAACATACCAGCTAACATGAGGTGAGAAAAATGCATGGTGTACTATAGCAGGATACTCAGGAATCTCTCAAGTGTTTGAATAAACACATACCACACCAATTAAAAAAAAAAAAAGAGCTGGTTTAGCAAAAAGACAAACATAGTCTTCTGAGGCCGTCCAACGGGCAGGCATGTCCAAGTGCATTCCTGGAGCCCAGGACGGCACTAACACTTCCTTTCAGTCTAATGGGCCCTGAGCCCCATCCTTTGTCTGCTGATTAACTGCTCTGTTCATTGACCAAACCACTAATTGCATGTTCCTTATAGTTACCCTCCATTACTGTAAGAATTAATGAGACACAATTACAGCTCCCAGAAATCTCAGGCCTGGCCAACTGCACAGTACTCCAAGTGAATTAGAACTCTCAAAGAGAAAAGAGGGGGAAAAAAACTAGTCAATTGTTCACAGGAAGCAGAATGTTTTTTTGTTTAAAAATTTGTATTTATTTGAAGTCGTTTCATAATTAGGCCTAGGGGGTGAAGGTAAGAGGAAAGAGAGAAAGAATGGATGAAGGACTTGGGAACTGAGCTTTCACTGAGAAATCACTGATGCAAAACAACACGTGATTCAAATATAAGAAAAACTTAGATGTAAGAAAAATAAACACACTATCAATGCTGTGAATTGTTCATAAAACTAATAACAAATCGGCTATTTAAATAGAGCATATAGTACACAGAAACACACTATAAGAATATTCTTTTAGTTTTATCCCCCACACAAATGATATTTTGTCCAAAATTTTGCCCAAAATTCTGAGTTGTATTAATATTCTTCAACTCATGGAATTTGATGTTTGTTAGAACCCATGGTTCATTTGCCAAGTTTTGCGGAAGAATTCCAAGTGGCCCAAGAGGGGATGGCTCATTATATAGCAGAGGGAAAAGAAGTAATTTTCCATTTACCAAATCTTTTCAAATAAAACAAATTCATTCTGAGTGTGGAAATAATTCTAAGATACTTTAAATTGCGATTATTCTAAGACTCCTAGTAGGTTTCACTGATCTTGGTTTTCTCTGCATACAATGACTTGTTCTCATACATTTCTATTAAGGTTACTTTATCAGCGGTCTGATAAAAAGTACTATTTAAAAAAAATTTTTTGGTGGCGCCTGGGTGGCGCAGTCGGTTAAGCGTCCGACTTCAACCAGGTCACGATCTCGCGGTCCGTGAGTTCGAGCCCCGCATCAGGCTCTGGGCTGATGGCTCAGAGCCTGGAGCCTGTTTCCGATTCTGTGTCTCCCTCTCTCTCTGCCCCTCCCCCATTCATGCTCTGTCTCTCTCTGTCCCAAAAATAAATAAACGTTGAAAAAAAAAATTTTTTTTTAATTTTTTTTAACGTTTATTTACTTTTGAGACAGAGAGAGACAGAGCATGAACGGGAAAGGGGCAGAGAGAGAGGGAGACACAGAATGGGAAGCAGGCTCCAGG